>NC_081565.1:14558515-14757537 GCF_022355385.1 Mustela nigripes
TATTAAAAAAATAATAATAATAACAAAAAATTAAAAAAAAATTCTAAAAAAAAAAAAAAAAGAATGCTAAGAAGTTGGGGAGACTCTCCAGGCAAAGACAAGGCACAACTCAAGCCACGGCCAGAGGGCAGAGTGCTTGAGAAGAAGTGACTGGCAGTGATGGGGGCATGTCAGGAGGAAGGGTGAGAAAGGAGACTAGAAAATCAGGTAGGGCCATCAAAGGAAGGACCTTGAATCCCAGGGTAAGGACTGTGAATCAGGGTAGGGGCCCTGGGATGGGGAAAAAAAAGTATCCTTTTGAGGTTTTCTCATGTTCTCAGGTAGAATAAATAAGAGGCAAAATTTGGTCCACAGAGTCATGTGGACAGGTGTACAAGAGAGGACCTCTTTTACTCTTATAACTGAAAGTAATTTCTTTTTTTTTTTTTAAAGATTTTATTTATGTGACAGACAGAGATCACAAGTAGGCAGAGAGGCAGACAGAGAGAGAGGAGGAAGCGGGCTCCCTGCTGAGCAGAGAGCCTGATGCAGGACTCGATTCCAGGACCCTGGGATCATGACTTGAGCTGAAGGCAGAGGCTTAACCCACTGAGCCACCCAGGTGCCCCAACTGAAAGTAATTTCTGTTTTAAGCCACTGTTCTACTGCATGGTGATCATTTCTTTACCAGAGATGTGGGTAAATTCTCCCTTCTGGGAAGCTGGGTCTAAGTCCTGTGGGACGTACAGGGCATAGTCATGCTGAGTGTGGACTCTGTCAAGATCCGTTTTTCTCCTCTTCTGGCCCTGGCAGCTTACCAGGAAGCTGCTGAATCCTGCCATCTTCTGCACCACAAATCTGTCCACATGGACCATCTTTTCAGACCACAGTCTGTGCCGCAACCCACGATGCACTGTCTTGTCTTTGGGCAATTCTAGAAACATCTCTCAGCCCTGCCTGCCCAGACCCTGGGCTCTTAGAAGCTTCAGATGCCCTAGACCTATGCTGGATTTCTCTTAATTTCTTGGTCACCCTCGGGCAGAAAGAACCAAGGGCACCTTCCTCAAACACGTCAATAATGTCCAACATGCTTAATTTGTTTCACTTTTTACCTTTCCTCTTCAGTTTGAATAATCATTCTTGATCTCAACATCATCAGTGAGGGGGGATTCTCTTTGTAAATCTAATTCAGAGATTCTTAATATGGAGGCTAATAGAATTTTAAAGGTCCTTGAACTTAGACGGGGGAAAAATGCAACCTTTACTTTTATTAACTTCTGACTAAAATGTGTCATTTCCTTCCCTTACGAATCTAAGCAACAAATCAGATTGGTTTTAACAGTATCTGTGGCTTGTAAAATACAGAAATAATAGATATTTTCATAACCACATTACAGTAATTACAGATATCCTGAAGTATTATTGACATATTTTATATATATATATATATATATATATATAACTCCTTCCAAATTATAGTAGTCATTATAGTATCTTGTTAATATTTCAACAAAGAAGCACATATATTACTCTATTATGAAATTTTAAACTTTTAATAAGTGTATTTCTGTATAATTGGCTTCCTCTATGTATTTATATATTTCATTTTTCAGGAAGAATTATTAATTTAAAAAAAAACACCTTTGGGGTTCCTGGGTGGCTCAGTCTGTTAAGTGTCCCACTCTTGATTTCAGCTCAGGTCATGATCCCTGGGTCCTGAGATGGAGCCCCACATCAAGGGGTCTGCTTCTCTCTCTCTCCCTCTGCCCCTCCCTGAACACACACACTTACTACCCCCCTACCCACATAAGTAAGTAAATAAATCTTAAAAAAAAAACCAAAAACCCCACAACTTTGAAATGGTGAAAAATGAGCGCAATAGTCTCCTATAGAATGTGAAACAATCTCTAATGCTCCCTCTGGTTACTTGATTGTGCAGTAGTCTTCACCTTTCATTGTCTTTAAGCTATTTTATAACTCTACGAATTGAGCAAACGGACCAGTGGAAATAACTCTTGTCTGGAGAGGTGAAATGTGTCCTGTAGAGGTATAGAAGCTCCATCTCTGAACTTTCCCAAGCACCCAGGTGCAAGCAAGCTTTGCATGCACTAATACATTCATGTCAGCATCTCTGATCGCCTATATATATGTCTGGTTTTGGATTTGCCCTTTGAACTGGTTTTTAACACCTTCCAGATTCTTTGATTCACTAGTGCATTAAACCAATACTCGGGAAATCCGTTCATTTTGCAGTTGTGTAAGAGTTACGATTTTGTGTTGTAAAATTATTTGCAATATGGCTTATGCATGGAAAGAACTATTCTCAGGTGCTGTTAGCAAGAGGGGATGGTCAGGGGAGCCAGAAATAGCAAGGGAACGATTGTTTTCATCTGACAGAAAAGGAAGGGTCTAGAGTGATGTTAAGGGCTTTGTCTAAAGTCACTCTAGAATCCCAATCATCATTTTCCACAAGACTATATTCCACAGAAAGGGGCATGGGGGGGGGGACACTGTCCACTTTGCACTGAAGGCAGAACCCAGGAGAGGCTGGGTACAGGCAGAGCATCCTCAGGCACGCAGCTCTGTATGCTGAGCAGCCATTTGGTTCCTCACTGTAGCTGTCGTTTTTCTCAGTAGGACCACGGCGGGGAAGTGTCAAGCTGGTTCCCCATTGTACACATCAATGTAGCTGTGTTGTTGCTGGTATATCTTTTTTTTTTTTTTTTTTTATCACAAGTCTGGGCCTTCTGGTAATAGACAAAACATGAGCCTCTGCTCGCTTGCTTTCCCCTGTGCGTGTCATCGGTGTAATCAGGGAACAGGTGGGTGCAGGCGATTAATAGGGAGGGAGGGAGGGAACTGAAGGAGAGGGGATCTACTCAAGGGGAGGGGGGAAGCAGGAGTTAATTTGACCCTGAAGCTTAGAGGCACTGTCTCCTCTAGCAAGGCTGCCACCACAGTTATCGGTGGGAACAGCCTTTCTCTGGGCTCTCAGTCTCATTTCCAGTCTGGGCATGCTTGAGAAGCCATTACCATATTTATAGAGCTACCTGGCCCCACGGCACACGCATGAGAGGGTTAGAAAGACCTATCTATTTTTCCAGCTGTGCTGCTATCCTTGGCGGCAAGGCTGGAGGGGGAGAAGGGAGGGCCCGGTCCCAGTATTAGGACAGATGAGAATTAGCCTGCGGAGGCTGGCCAGAGAGGAGGGACCCGCTGGCCTCCTGCTTGTCTCTCCCAAGGGGTCAAGCTGCCAGGGTGGCTAGTGTTGATCTCTCAAGGCTGTAATAACGAGCATGGAGGACTACTGGTGAGCGAGAGGATTGCCCAGGAGCTATAGTCAATGTTTGTTCGCCTTCACCCTCAACCCAATTCCCTTATTGAAATGCAAAGCTGCCAGCAGATGGTGGTGGGTTGGGAAGGGGGGTGTCTGGAAGCAGCGCCTGAAAGTGGACAGAGCATGAATTTAAGAGACAAAGAGATCTTATTAGTTGTATAACCTTGGGCAGATTATCTAATTTCTCTGACCCTCATTTTAGTCGTTTACACAAAGGGGATGATAATGAATTGTTGGGAGAATTTAATTACAGACATAGTTGGATGTGTCTTAATAAGTGCTCCTCTTCCTTCACCAAGTCATTCTGCTCCACACTTAACGTTTTGCCTCACATCATTACATAGGATGTTTGTTGTAGTGGCCATAAATGCCTGTGTGAATGTATCCACCCCCTCCCTACCTCATCGCCGAGCACATGTGTGCTTCTGTGTTCTCTCTCTCTTTTTCTCTCTCTCTTTTGCTCTCATGTACACGTGATTTTGTCCTAATCTTCAACTGTGCCATATCGACCTTGTCCTTTATACAAGTTAGTGGGCCCTGCAACTAGCAAAGTGGCTCTGATTCTCAGGACTATAGTCCCAAATAAGGGTCCTGAGACATTTCTGATTGTTTGTGTCTCTAGGCACCCAGTGTTCCCAAGACCATTTGGTAACAATATCAAGGTTGCAGTGAGAGCTATTGCCAGCATGCTTTAGCCCTTGCTCAGTCTAGCTAAACTTAACTATATTGGTAACAATTTGAGATTTTATTTCATCTCATGCTCTGAAGGGCTGATGAGCAAGAGAGAGCAAGCATCTTGAAGTAAACCTTTGGTTCCAGGAGAGCTCTACAACTGAGCCACAAAAGATACTATGGAGTCTTCATGTTGGGACCATCTGTGGGCGTTAGTCACAACCCCCATTTCCTCTTTTCCTTTAATTAGGACACCTGATCCCCAAGGGAGAGGGAAAATTTGGGTATCAGTTGAAAAAACAAATATATGCCGAGAAAAATACTTGCAAATAGAAGGGCATCACAGCTGCATATGCATATTATGGGGGTGGGTGGGTGGAAGTGGGTTCCTGGCAATTAGAGAGGCCCTCCAAGCACAGGCCTCTGGACAGAGATGCCAGGGCAAAAGCAAGAGAAGGCCAGATTGAAGGTGGGGAGAAGTGAGGTGTTCTCAGAAAGTACAGGTCACAGTGTGAAGATAAAAGAGAGAGAAAGAAAGAAAGAGAGAGAGTGCTATAGAACCAGGAAGCTAGAAAATCTGTCCTGACCCACTTAGTCTTCCCAAAAGTCAGGGAAGACTAAGCTCACATCAGAATAGGCAACAGAAAAGGATCAAGTTTGAGTCCCATACAAATTTATTAGTGAAGGGAAAGGGGACCGGAGAGGACAATAATATGTCTATTGGCAATTTATTGGCAATGAAAGTGCACCATAAAAACATACTCTAGACAGATGAAAACTGTGGGCTCAAATTTCAAAATGAACTAAAAGAAATTAAGGTAATAATGGAGAAATGAAAGAAAACATAAATCTGTAACAGAAACAGTAATAAAGTTACAAACTCCAAAAGAATTAGAAAATTTTAAAAACTCTGTTTTAGAAATAAACATTAAAGTGGAAAGAACAAAGAGTGAATGAATGCAGTAGAAAATAACCTAAAAATAAAGGTGAATAGGAGTAAAATTTTAGACAACAAAACAAATGAAGAGATTAAAAAAAAAAAGATTTG
Organism: Mustela nigripes; assembly: GCF_022355385.1. Classification (NCBI taxonomy): domain Eukaryota; kingdom Metazoa; phylum Chordata; class Mammalia; order Carnivora; family Mustelidae; genus Mustela; species Mustela nigripes. Next base: position 14,563,552 of record NC_081565.1, read on the forward strand.
ATAAAAAGTGACAGAAATAGAAAACAGGTAAGGGCAACAAACATGTATATAATAGGTAAGAGCTCACAAAAGAAGAAAACCAAGCAATGGAACAGAAATCATAAAAACCACCCAACCAAACAACAGCTCTTTTCTGGCTGGAACCAGGGAGGGTGCAGAAGAGAAGACAAAGAAGTTTCCTGCTATGCCAGAAACCCTTAAGAAACAGCAAAATAATTTTGCAGAGTTGAAGATCAAGAGTCTGAGAAAGAAGTCTGCCCAAAAGATTCTTGGAAAGGAAGGGGGAAGCTTATCTCTGAAAAAGGTAAACATTACCACAAGGAATATAGGAAAATGCTCAGAACGGAGATTCAAATGAATAGAGTGGCAAGAAAAGCTAGCAACCTCTGCATACCTGCAGAACCCAAACTGGCACTTTTCTCAGCATCAGAAGTATCAATTGTGTAAGCCCAAAGGTTGGAAAAGGGTTGCAGCTTCTTCACCTTTGCCAGATTGTCAAGCGCAGCTTTGTTAAGCTCAGCAAGGCTTCGGTGAAAATGGTAAGGCTTGTGGAACCATACATAGCATGAGGGGCCCAAAGTCAGGAAATGAATTGATCTACAAGCATGGTTATGGCAAAATCGACAGGAAGTGAATGGCCCTGACATAACACATTGACTGTTCCGTCTCTTGGTAAATACGGCATCTTCTGCACGGAGGATCCGATTCACTAGATCTACTGTGAGAGAACGTTTCAAAGAAGCAAACGACTTCTTAAAGTCCTTCAGATGTTCTTCTCCATGAGGGAGAAGGAAGAAAAAGACCACACATTTTGTGGAAGATGCAGATACTGGCAATAGGGAAAACCATATCCACAGGCTTACTAGAAGGATGAACTAAGGTATCTACCATGATTATTTTTGTAACCTGGCCAGTTAATAAATGATGATTTTCACACTGAAAAACAACCCGATAACAACAACAAAAAACCCAGCTTAAAACAAATTTGTTAAAAAAAAAAAAAAAAAAAAAAGATCTGTAGGCACATACTGGAAAGGAACATATCCTTGAGAAAAATGAACCAGAATGACCAATATCAAAACATTCTAAAAAATGCCTTGAGCTCCCAGGTAAAAGAACTAAGTCACTCACTTAAAAAGGAAAGAAAATTTGATGGCTATCAGATTTCTTGACAGCAACACTTTATATCAGGAGACAATGGAATGACATATTTAAGATACTCAAGGAAAAAAAAAATATGAGCCATATATTATTAATCCAGCTGAACTTACCTTCTAGTATAAAGACTGCAGACAAACTCCTATCAATAATCAGGAACTCAGGAAATATTGTCCCCAGGAGTCTTTTCCTGAGTAAACTACCAAAGAATGAAATTGAGTGGAGAGACATTGACATAAGGCCTGGTGGCGAACATTAAATATATAACTACCTGTAGAACAAAGTATGAATGATGCTTATAAGGGAGAAGGTATCCGCCAAAACAACTATATGCTCTGAAATTGTAGGAACACAGCATCAACTTTTAAAAAGGTGGAAAGCAAATAAAAAGTAGATTAAGCTCATGATCACTTTACAGTTATTACCTAGGAATAAAAAGATATTGTTTCAAATCAATTCCTGGGATAGAAGGTGATGAAGAAGAGATTATTAGCAAATTTTAATATTATTCAGAGTAGTAAACCAATAGACAATTGCCATAAATACAAAAATACCGACATAAAGGAGGCAGTTTGAACAAACTTACAAACTTTCTTACGTACTCTATCCCCCCTTTAAAAATGTACAAATATAGAAATAAATAAAATAGACCAAATTATGAAAGACTATTTGTATAAAATATAATAGATTTATAAATACAATATAAAGCATGACAGAGCAAAAGGCAAATATAACAACCTTATCTATAAGTATCACGAGCTTAATTCACCTCTTCAAAAAATTTAGATTCTCTAACAAAATAAATTGCATACAATGCTGTAAATAAGAGATTTAGACCTTGAAATTATGAGGTAGAAACAGGTTAAAAATAAAGCAAAACGACGGGAGCATATATACAAGGCAAATGGAAATAAAAATAAATCAGAGGACATTTTCATCACCCCAAAAAGATACCCAACCCCATTAGCAGATAATCTTCAGTTTCCTCAAATCCTCCAGTCCTAGGGAACTAATCTACTTTATATCTCTATAGATTTTCCCATCCTATACATTTCATCTCAATCAAATCTTACAACATGTGCTCTTTTATGATTGTCTTCTTTTACTTAGCATAAAGTTTTCAAGATTCATCCATGCTAAGCATGCATCCTTTCTAGTCCTTTTGACTGCCAAATAATATTCTATCGAATGAATAATTCACTGCATTGATGGTTGCACAATTCTGCAAATATACTAAAGAACATTCTACTATTTAAATGGGTAAATTTTTGGTATATGAATTATATCCTAGTAAAGCTGTCATCAAAAAAAAAGTATAATAAATCAAGGTTCACAGTCTGCATATCAGAAACGGTAGAATTTCAATAAAGTGACCAATTTGTCCAGTCAGCCTGGGATCTTCCTGTGTTTAGCACTGAAATTCTCGTGTCCTGGTAAATACACGGACAAACCGGAATGTTGGTCACTATAAATGTAGACCATTGCTATTTAAAGGAAACATAGAAAAGTATTTATAATGTTATATACTGTAAAACACAATAAAGACAGAGTTGTTAATAATACTTAAGCATGCCAAACCACAAGAAAAACATAAAGTAAAAACTCTAGAAACAAGAAAGAATATAAATTCATAGGAGTATCTAACATACCTAGCACAATCCAAAATTTATGAAGTAGGCATATTTTGATGCAATTTAGAAGACCTAACCAACACAGTGAATAAAATAGGTAACTGAATCAGAACACAGATTATTTTCAAGGGTGTATAGAATATTCACGTAATTGTCTATACTTTAGGACACACACACATATACCCTTCAGGAAGTTCCAAAGAATAGAAATAATAGATTTTATGATGACATTCAAGAAAAGTAGAAATGATAGAAAAAATTTTTTTTAAAGTTTTCTGTGTCAGGAGATTTTTTTAAAGGTTTACTTAAAAACCTTGGGGAAAGTGAAATAAAATTATCCAATTATTTGAAAATGATAGTAGTAATGAAATGCAGTATGTAAAATCTGCAGAATAAAACTTAAGCATTTGTCAGAGAAAAAATCAGAGCATGAAATACCAATGTTGAATAAATTAAAAAGATAAAAATAAATGAATAAAATACCCAACTCAATAAAGTTAGAAAAACTAGAACAAAGTAAACTAAAAGAGAGTAGATGGAGGAATTAATGAAGTTGAAAGGGGATTAATGAAGTGGGAAACTTAATTTAGGAAGTCCAAAACTTAGTACTTTAAAAAAATATCCGTAAAGATACTTGCAAGCCTAATGGAGACATTGGTGGAAGAAAACATTCATACATAATATAAAAAATAGCAAGGGGAAATATCTATTAAAAGAAAAAAAATAATCTCAAGGGATTATTTTGTATGTTTTGCATGGAATATACCTGAAAATCAGAGAAATTCATCTTTTTAAAGAAAACTACATCTTAACAAACTTCAGAAAGTTGCAAACAAACCATCTTCGAAAAATTAGTGAAAGTTGTTACAAAGTTCCTCATACAAATTCACTAGGACAGGTACTTCCATATTTGAATTCTACCTAATCTTTAAAATCAGATTATGTCAATGTTCCTTAAATTATTGCAAAGTATGGAAACATAAGGTACTCTTCCAAATTCATTTTATAAGATGAACATAATGGTTGTTCCGTCTTCCTTAGCAAAGCTTGCATCAAAAAATAAAGGTACAAGTCAACATTGCTTATGAATATCAATGCAAAAAAAGTAACATCAGCATGTTAAAAAGACATATATTACACCAAGTGGATTTTATTTCAAGAACAGAGTGTGGTTCAATATTAATAAATCTATTAATATTATCCATCATATTAATAGAACTAAGAAGAAAAAAATCATATGACATGTTTATAGATGGATGAGCCATTTAACAAAATCCAACACATTACACATGTTGAATAAACTCAGTGAAATGGGAAATATCAGAGGATATTTCCTTAGTCCGTGCCAACATTTCCATTCATTATCCAAATTAATCCTAATGACACTCTTACAAGGTAGGTAATATTCCTATTTGCTTATAAGAAAACTGTGGCTTTGAGAGAGAAAATAAATTATACAAGGATGCACGCATATCATTAATATGTGGAAAAGCTGGTATTTGAATTTAGTATCATCTGACTCCAAATCCTATTAGCATCTATACCCACATTATTCTTCTTTCTACTGGCTCTTCAAAATTGTCCTTGATCACCATAGCTCTCAGCTTCCACTTCTTGATTCTTTCATTCCTTCCTTCTCCCCTTCCTTCCTTCCTCAATCCTTCCTTCCTTCCTCCCTCTCTCCTTCCCTCCCCCACTCCTTTCCTTCTTTCCTTTCCCATGGCATTGCCTCTCCAATGCTAGAGGCATTGACTGCCTCTAGCAAGTCATTTGTACTCTTCAAGTGGACTCCACCCAGTGCTCTGTTCATTTCACTTTATGACCTAGAGACAGTTATGTCTGCTTGAGTCTCCTATTTCCCACCGTGCTATGAGCTCTCTGAGAGAAAGCCTCCCACCACACATGCCCATCCTACAGAGCGTCTTGGGTGTTCTTGAGTTCAGAGGAGTATCTGTGCATGGCCTGTTGATCATTTTTTGATTAAGTTCTGGAATGAGAAGGTGGACTCCAAGAATTCAAAATTAATACTGATACTTATCATCTGCATAGCAATATGATCATTGTCCCCATATGTATTGATTATACTTCTATATCCCTAGATATCCCCTTGAAGACTCACTGCCCCTTGCCATGTGGCTGAAGTAAGGCTGAAGTCCTCTCCAGGCTTCTACTGATTCAAGATGAGAATAAGTGACGTGGGGCGCAGAGAAGGAGTTTATCTTTGTCAGTGCCCCTCTACCGCTTAGACACTCCGTGAGTTTTGCTTCCATCACATACTACTTCATTCTTATTGTAAAACGTACACCAGAACCATCATGATGAAAGTGACTTATTCCTACTACATGAGAGTATATTATATTTTATAGGGGAACTGTGGGCAGTCAAGGCTGGAAGGAACCACATCAGCCAGGACACATTTCCTAGCTTTCTGCTCATTTTCTACACTCCTTTGTTTCCTTCCTCCTTTTTTTTTTTTTTAACCTTTCCTCCTCCACTTTTTCCTGTAGAGGAAGAGCCCCCAATTCAACCACCTGTATGATAAAGAACAGTGCATCAGTTTTCTTACGTCTTCATGCCTTCCTTATAAAGCCGGTATGTCAAAATTTACACTTGTTCTCTCCAAAAAGATCATTCTGTCTTTAGTGCCTTCCATTAAGTTTATAAACATAGCCCCCTCATTGTTATAGCTATGAGATACAAGCATCCCCATGGGCCACAGGGGCAGATAGAATAAAGTCTAGGGAACATACATCAGATAAAAGTTGTTGATGCAGGGGCTCCTGGCTGACTCTGAGGGTTAAGGGTCTGCCTTTGGCTCAAGTCGTGATTCCAGGATCTTGGGACCAAGTCCTGCACTGGGCTCCTTGCTCAGCGGGAGCCTGCTTCTCCCTCTGCCTGTGCTCCTTCTGCTTGTGCCCTCTCTCTCTGTATCTCTCTGTCTCAAATGAATAAATAAAATCTTAAAAAAAAAAACTTGTTGTTGGGGGTATGCTGTGGAAAATGGTTTGGTGATTTTCCCCAAAAGTTAAATGCCATATATATACTAGGAATTCCATATATCCATACAGAAACTTACTTACACATGAATGTTTATAGAAACATTATCATAATAGCCAAAAGGTGGAAATGACTTAACTTCTCAAATTCTCATCATCATCAACTTCTCAAATCCTCATCAACAGGATAAACAAAATTTGGTATATCCACACAGTAGAATATTACTCAGCTATAAAAAGAATCAAGTACTGATCCATGCTACAATGCGGATGAACCTTGGAAAAATTAAGTTGAGTGAAAGAAGCCAGACACAAAAGGTTACATATTACATGGTTTCTTTGTATGCTACATTCATAGTGGGGCCATTCTACAGACAGGAAGCAGATGAAAGGTTGCCAGGTAATGGGGGTGCAGAGAAGAAGACGTGATCACTTGATGTGATCAATAAAGGAAGGAGAGAGGGGAGGAGGAAGAAAGGGAGGAAGGAAGAAAGAAAAGTAATGTGAGATGATGAAAATTTCTTAAATTTTGCTCGTTGCAAAACACCGAATTTTTTTAAATACCACTCTACTGTACACTTTGAAATGGTCAATTTTATGATATGTGAATTTTATCTCAATAAAAATAGGTATATGACACACACACACACCACACAAATAGGTAGTGGTCAATGGTATACATAGTATTACTTGGGGATCAGTGGGGGAAAACAAAATCAAACCGTAGGTATCTTGTGCCAGATGTCCTTGAAAGGTGAACCTGGGATGACAGCTTGAGGCTCCCAGATTCTATTGCACCTGCTTTCAGCTGGCGGAAGCCGGCCTAGGGCTCAACTCTGTGGCTGACACTGAGGAAGAGTCCATTAGTAAAACCCAATTTAATCTTCAAAAAATGAAGTGTTTCCCCATTGACCTCAAGGAGGCCACAGAGTCCCAGGAAATATCGTGCTCATGATCTTCTATGTCAGCACATTTACTTCCCTTTAATGGTCTTCAGTCCAAGGAAGGCCTGTCTCCTCATTGGACAGTGTGTTCTCAGGGGAGAAAAACTGACAGCTCAGGTGCCCACAAAGAATGAGAAAGGCCTGTGGTTCGAATGTCATCATCCAGGAGCCATGTTTAAATGTCTTTTGTTTAAAAATTACAGCAGCTTAGAAGAAAATGCGAGCTTATTCAAGGGGTTGTGGAGGCTGAAGGAGACCTAGGGATGGAGCTGCCAAGAAGTGGATTTGGGCTTGGGGTCCTTAAGGCCCCCGCTGCCCCCCGGAGCTTGTCAGTGCTCCCCCCTGCTGCTGCACATGGGAGGCACCCACAGGGAGCTCTCCATCCTGCAGAAGAAGAGACAATGAGTTACCTGCTTTCGAACCTGTGCGAAGCGTAGTTTCCAACTGATAGAAAGTATACCTGGGGGGCACCTGGGGGGCTCAGCGGGTTAAAGCCTCTGCCTTCGGCTTGGGTCATGATCCCAGGGTCCTGGGATCAAGCCCCACATCGGGGTCTCTGCTCAGAGGGGAGCCTGCTTCCTCTCTCTCTCTGCCTGTCTCTCTGCCTACTTGTGATTTCTGTCTGTTAAATAAAATCTTAAAAAAAAAAAAAAAAAAAAAGAAAGAAAGTATACCTGGAAAGAACATTCGAACCTGGTCATTATCTTTTCTGTGGAGCAAGTGGTCAAAAAACAAAGGTGCCAATATGTCCTCCAACCATTTTTTGTCTCCTTTCAAATAAACTCACTGTACCTTTCACATAGAGTTTCCCTTCCTAGCGCATTTCGTAAATGCCTGTATTTCTAGAAATTGCCGCTGACTCCAGATATTTCTTTCTATGTGTTAAAATGTGTGCATTATCCTATGTCAGACCATCTTAAAATCTTTAAAGTTACCAATATATGACAAAGACTGATCTCACAGGTTAAATGACAAATGACAACATTTGTCTTCCCAGGTGTGTATGTGAACAAAAATCTTCAATACCTTCATCCACAAAGAGAGAAGCACAGAATTTGAGAAATCCAATAGCTCAAAGCTCTCAGTGAATATTTTGGGGGGAAAATACTAAATGAATAAATCATAGGGAGTATCTACTAGAAATCAGAATAGCTGGATTTCAACTCTAGATCTGCCTGCCCCTCAGAAACTGTGTGCTCCTGTGGAAAGATCAGGTCCTACCAGCGAAAGAGAAAAGGACAGGAAGAGAGGCAGGAAAGATGCATGTTGGAGATTCGAAATTGGGAGTGTTATGGAGACTGGCTGAAAATTGAGAGGTAGGTTGGGGTTAAACTGTGAAAAATATTGAATATCTTATGAAGGAACTTGAACTTGGTCTGGTATAAAATGTGTTTTCACTTATGGTTTTCTAGCAAATGATTAGCATGATCAAAGCAGCATTTGACAAAGAAAAAGAAAGAGGACACTTACAAAGTGGAGGACAGAATATTTTGACAAAGACTGGGACCCGAGGGATCATTTAGATGCTCCAGTCCAGGCTCCAATCTAGGATGGAGACAGTGTCCACGTATCTGGGAGTGGAAGTTCATGGAACGGGGAGTGATGATGGCCTGGGGGAGGCAGGAGCCAAAGGGTAGTTAGATGTCACACTGGATGATCAATCTAGATTTTTCAGGAGTTCTATAGGGAGAAAATACAATATTAAGAACACAGAGCTGGCATCAGACTCATTCTTATTGGACTCCGGGATCTGTCACTTAATAAATCTGTGAAATGAGCTGTGTCTTCACTCAGCATCTTAGTTTATACATCTGTAAAATGGGAATAACGATAATAGTCACTTCCTAGGATTACCGTAAGGACTCAAGGAGGAAAATAATAAAGTAATGTTGCAAAGTAATCACCACATGGGAAAATGGCCAATAAACCTTACATACAGCTGTTAATTACATATAATTACATATTATGTGATAGGTGGAGAATATAAAATAAAATGGGTTTAAAGGTGACATTTTCCAGAACCCTTAAGCAAAATCAGGGATTATTTTGTTTTATTTTGTTGCTGTTGTTGCTCCTGTGTGGTCTGAACACCACAAAGCATTTCCATCTTTGCTTCTCTCTTCTCTTTGTAGAGGTTTTGTCCTCTTGGAAGAGTCTGTCCCCATCACAAGAAGCAGAACTAGAAGAGTTTATAATCAGCCATCTCAACTTCGTCAACAAAGACAGGCTGGCTTCCCTGGAGCACCATTTAAGATTTTCCAGGGGGTGGGAAATGTCTGATTGGCCTCATTTGGCCATGTCACTCATGGGAAAATCACTGTAGCAGAGGTGGGTAGGAGGATCAAACCCTCATTCTTAATACATGGCTGGAGTGGGGAAGAAGCATTACAAAAATAGTCTAGTTGGAGACCTATCGATTCTGCTGAGCTGGCTTTATAAGTTTGTATAAGGTCCTTCCTCATGCCATGGTGGACACAATTTGTTTGTCTATGCTTTCTTTGCTGGGCATAGGCACTGGGCAAGGTAAGTGCTCCCTACCTTTATGCTCCCAGCTTCCCTTCTTTCAGTGCTCCCATTATAGACTCTTGACCAGATAACATCTCAGATACTTGGGCATTGAGGGGCTGTGTGGTTGGGTCATGCTGTCTTTGCCTGGGCCAGTCACCCTTCCATCACTTGAGATTCTGGGCAGAGCTGTGAATGAACACAGCTATCAAATGCTATCAATATTTTATGAATTTCCATCCACTTACTTTAATGGGGAACCATAAAAGCATTTAACCATATTACACCCCATCTCTCAGGCACCGCATTATTCCAACAGAGCTGTTTTATTAGAGTCAACCACCAGGGCCTTCGGGATGGCTTTATCCACCTCTCCCCCACCCCCAATTTGTTCACTGGCATGTATGTAAGTCTGTTTGTCTGTCTACCAACCTATCTCCAATCTATGTATATTTATCAAATAAAATCAGCCAATAGCAAAGGGAACATCACGCCGGTGCTCATGTGTACATACACCCACACGTGTGCACACATTTATATGCATGCACTCTAGCGCACTGAGAAAGGTTTCATCTCTTGGCCTTGCTTGACTAGACTTGGGCTTTAAAAGGACATTTGGTTTTATGGACTCCCCTGGGTTCTCTTTTAGAGCATTTACTCCTTTGTCTTCTGGGGGTAAAAATCTCAGGGAAGCATCTTACCAGAAGTTTAAATATCTGAAATTAATGGTTAAGCATCCAGGCATTGGAGTTAGATGGACATCGGCTTCACAGCTCCACTGTACCACTTACCTTTATGATCTGGGGCAAATCACCTGACCTCACAGTGTCCTCTCTATAAAAGGGGCCTTTCAGAAGCTATCTTTCCAGGTACCGAGGATCAGGTGAGAGAGTGTGGGAACACATAGTGCAGGACCTGCACGGCAAAAGGATGAGGGCAAAAACAAGCTTTCTGAAGCTGAAGGGCTCAGAGCCATTTTTTCTTTTCACTTCCTAGAACTTCTGGTCTGCAACATGTATTTGTTTCTGGAGATGGCTTCTGTCTGCACCATCTGCCTGAGCCCTGCTTTCCTCTCATCCCTGCTTATCTACCATCCCTAACCTCCTGCAAAACCCAGCTTCACACCCCAGCTGGGTCAGAACTTCACTCCATTTCGTCTCTTCTGAGAAGCCTTCCTCCGTGTCCCTGGACTGGATTAGGAAACTTTCTCTGAGCTCCCCATCACCACCCAATCTCTTTCCATAATGCAGTATTTAGCTCACTCTGTTATAATTGCCTCCCCCCCTCTGGATGACAAGCTCTCTGTGGTCAGAGCTCAAGCATTGTTTCTCAGCACAACTAACGAAGCCCATGGGATCTGAGCTCTGCCAACCTTCTCTCTTGAAGATCTTTTAACCAACCTCTCTTCTCCATCCATTGAGTCTAGCCACCATTTTGTTGAGCACTTACTCTGTGTCAGACAGATTCTAACCACAGTATGTGCAATAACTAATTCAATCCTACATCAGCATTATGAGAGAGACTATGCTGATGCCTGTACAAGTGAGGATGTTGAGGTTAGGAGATGATAGGAAATTTACACAAAGTCCCCAGCTCTTAAGAAGCAGTGCCAAGTTTCCAGTCTTATGGTCTCATTCCAGAGACTTCACCCACTACCGTGCTGCACTCCTTATTCATGTACTCTGTTCTACCCATCGCTCCAACAAAGCTGACCTCCACACAGCAAAGCTGACCTCTACCCATCGCTCCAACAAAGCTGACCTCCAACACCCATGTCATGTTCAATGTCAACTTATAGCATCTGTACACGCTATCCCTTCCCCCGCAGAGCCTGTCTGCCTCCCGGCTTATCCTCCACTTGTCCCTCAGACACCAGAACACTTTCCTCAATGCCTTGTCTGTGTTTGCACCTCATGGGGCACTTACAGTGTGCTCATCTGTTTACTTGCCTTTTTACCAATTAGGCTGGAGGCTTCTTGGGGTAGGAGTTGTGCCTTTTTCATGTTCCCGGTACCTAGTGCAGTTCCCAGTCCCTGATGGACAATTTGTATCTACTGGTTGAAGAAATTCTTTTGACATTCCTGAGAGCAGAAAGCCTTTCTCAATATTGTCATCTCTTTGAATCCTGGCTTCCTCATAAATTGTATATGTAAATCTCTATCTTTGATAACATGGTTACCGGCACACATAACTAAGTAAGATGCCAGAGCAAATGAAATAACTGCTAGAGAGAGGTACAAGCAATGTGTGTCTGTCTGAATTAGATAGGGACCAGCCAAATGAGTCTGAGCACTCGAAAGTTAGCTAGCATCTACAGAGAGTTTGGGGTAAGGGTTTGGTGTCTCACTGTAATCTCACTATGAATCCTTGAGGAGGAAACTGTGTTCACAAGGAAAATGGAGAAATGGGAAAATAAAGTATGGACTTTATACCTAAACCTCTGGGCCCATGTAGCTCTATCCAAATGCTGAGCATCTTTGAGAAGAGGTTCTGGCATACAAGGTTTATGGTAAGATGCTTAAACATTTCCTATACCACCGAATCTAAACAGTAGGGTCTGAAGAACAGTCTTTGAATCCACTTACTTGAAAAGGCTTTGGACAAGAAGGACTACCTGCTTCTTCATCTAGAAGAATGGGAATCCATAGCAAAAAGGAGCAGGAACTCAGACTTACTCCATTTTTCAGCAAATTTCTGAAAGCTGTGTGCGGTCTGGTCCATACCTTCTGGCTAAAATACTGGACATGAGGCAGAAAAGTTCTTCTCCTGCTTAAAACATCTCACTTAAAAGACTAGGCATGGAGATAATTAGACAATGGGTATGAGACAAAGTACACACAAAGATGGGTAGTGTCAAGTATCAAGTGTTACGGCCAGAAAAATCAAACTAAGGCTTTCAGTAGCCTTACTACTGAGTCAGAAGACATAGAGACTTGAAATAAAATGGTGGCAGATGAGTAATGAAAAGATGAAGATTCTAGATGTTTGCTACAACCAGAGGTAGAATTTGCTTTGTCAGCTTTCTGGCCAATAGATCAAGGTCATTGACAAGTATAGAGCTCACAAGGGTTCACCAGAAGAATCATGAACTTCTAAGTTAATAGTCAAGGAGGACCTTGGCTGTAGGTGCTCTACTTTTCACTGGCTCCTGTTCTCATCTATTTCAGTGAGTCTGGGGGTGGTGTCTGAGTGGGATCACCATGCTTTCCTCCCTTCCCTAGTTCCCTAAGATCCCCTATCCTTAACACAAAAGTGAATCATTTCTGACATAGAAATGAAATCAGCTGCCAAGCTACATCAGGTGCCTGTGTTCCTTCCTCACCACCACCCCCCATCACTTCCAGCAAAACCTTTCTCCTGAGCAGACAGAAAACATTTCAGCCTTGTGACAGCCCCCTGTCACTCTGATGCTGCGTGTCTCGTTTCTGACATGATAACTGAGTGCGTGAGACAGACAGTGTTTGTGTGATGCTGGCAGCTTTGTAGTGGAATCACAAGGCTGGGAAGAAGGAGGCAGGTCAGGGCTGGGACATCTGCGAACCCAGGTCTATTCGCCCTCTGTACATCTCCTGCCCGACAGGTTGAGGCAACAGCAACAAGCCTTCTCAGTCATGAAGAATCCCAGCCCATTGTTCAAGGAACCTGGAGCTACAAAACTCTATCTGAGTCTGATGGTTTCACTAAAACCCAGCTCAACTCATTGAATACACATTTACTTAGATCCTGTTTTGTGCCATGCAAATATGTTTGATGCCAGGAGGAGGAGGGGAATGAAGAAGAAGAAAATTATAATGGTGGTTCCTTTTGAAGATATGCTTTCTGTGATGTTCTGTGATTTATAGATGAATCTACATTTAATCATCTCCCAGTAACACTGTGCATAAGGTATTAATAGCCCCATATTACAGATAAAGAAACCCAGGCTCAGAGAAGGGAAGTAACATGCTAAGCTCATACCAATACTCAGTAATGGATCTGGAATTATGAATTAATTGTCTTTGGTTCCAAAGCTTCTTATGTTCACCTTTGTGTTCTACTTTCTCCAATGAGTCCTGCGTAGTAAGCCACAAAGCTTTATATATATGTGTGCATCACAATAAATGTGGGCTTAATTATAAGTAACCATGCATATATGCTTAATTACACATCCTGCTACCTGCAGGATTAATTACATGTTGTGGAACATTCACACAATCAGAAGAGGTGACATTTGATGACATTAAAAGAGCTAGGAGAACATAAATGGGAAATTTTTAAACAGTTGCATATGTGTGCTTTCTTATAACTTTGTAGCTTATTTTGTAGCTTATAACTTTGTGTGTGTGTGTGTGTGTGTGTACTAAAGAAAGTCTTATTGTAACCCAAAGAAGGAAGCATGCTATAGGGCATTTGTAGGTCTTAGAGTAAGACAGAACTGCATTTGAACACTTTCTTCATTTCCTGGTAACTATGTGACAATATTAACCTCTCTGGACCTCAGTGTCTTCATCTAGGACATGGAATAATAGTATCTATATTGTGGAATTATACTGAGGGTTGAATAATAGAACATACGTGAAGTCTACATAGTTAACAAGTATTGAATCTTACTTTGTACAAAGCCTTCAGATACAATCCTATTTGATCCCAATAATAACCTTGGGCAAGATACTACTCTGCTACTATTATTATTCCTTTTTAGTAAGAGTTAAAAATGAGGCTTAAATAATTTGTTTAATCAATAAATAGCAACATGAGACTAGAATTCAGTAAGTCTGACCTCAAAAACTACTTGTAGGTGGACAAGTTAGACTCCATTGATAGACAGGATGGCTAAGATCTGTCTGAACATCCCAAGAATGGCAGAATATATATACTTTTACTGCACTAGGGTGACTTCTTTGACAGAAAGGTCTACTGGGGGGACCTCTACCATCCTGTGATCCTGCAAGAACATTTTGTTATACATAGGACATTGCTTGGAAATTGCTCCCATTGTCTCTTTTGGATGATTGAGGTACATGGATCGCATGCATATACTGTATATTGAAAGAAAACAGCTCTCCCCCCCCCCCCGCTTTTTTTGTATCCATGGATGTTTCCATAGCTCATGCCTCTAAATAGAGCAGGTTCAATTACCAAAGATGTTTTTCTAAAAGATGTAGATTAATACCAATTAACAGGTCAAGATAGGAGTTGAGACCTTAGCCTGATCACAGAATGAGTTGTGATTTCATGTCATCTGACACATGCATAATTACACACACCAGGAAACATCCACCAATGTGTGCATCACAATAAATGTGTGCTTAATTACAAGTCACCATGCATATATGCTTAATTACACATCCTGCTACCTGCAGGATTAATTACATGTCGTGGAACACGCACACAATCAGAAGAGGTGACATTTGATGACATTAAAAGAGCTAAGAGAACATAAAGGAGCAATTTTTAAACAGTTGCATAATACGTGTGCTTTTTTCTCTCTGCAGAAGGCATCAGACATTAATTTCTACTCAATCAATCAAGAAGCACTTATTGAACAAGTCCTGTCAATTTTATTTTTATAGCGTCTCCCCCATGTAGACCTCCCTTTCCATTTTCATGATTCCTAATGTCTTCACCTCTCACCTGACAGTCCAAGGTGATGGGAAGGACACTGCACCCAAATCTCTCCCTCACTCTCAGCCAACAGTCTGGTCCAAGTCACCAGCATCTCTTACCTGTATGACTGCAGAGATCCCACGCAAATCTCTCCCTGACTCTCAGCCCACAGCCTGGTCCAAGTCATCAGCATCCCTTACCTGTATGACTGCAGAGATCCGTAACAGATCCCCTGTTTTCCCCCAGGTCTTAAACTCTCCACCCCCAGCCAGGGGCTCAAAACCCTATTCCGGTCCTCTCAGTTCTCACCTGAAAACCCCTCAATGATTTTGCATCTATCCAGAACAGAGCTGAACATTCTGAGCTTGAACTGCAAAGCCGTGTTTGTTCTGGCCCTTACCCACTCTTTTGATGTCTTACTACCTTGACCTCTCTTCCTAACATCCAGCCACACTGCTTTCTCTCCATCCTTCCAGCAGACCATTCTTCTTCCTACCTCAAGATCATTCACGCATACTGATTTCTCTGTCCCCCAAAGTTCTTCTTCCTTTTCACATATCTAATTAAATCCTACCTAACCCTCAGATTCCAGCTCAAATAAACTTTTTCCAGGAATGCTTTCACTAGAGGCCCAGACCAGGTTAGGTTCCAATATTAAACTCTGTACTTTTACTTCATAAGAAACGATCACTGGGGCACCCTGGGTGACTCTTAAGTATCCTTCTTCGGCTCAGATCATGATCTCAGGGTCCTGGAATTGAGCCTCACATTGGGCTTCCTGCTTACCAGGGAGTCTGCTTCTCCCTCTGCCTCTTCCCCCTAGCTTATGCTCTGTCACTCACTCTCTGTCTCTCAAATAAATAAAATCTTTTAAAAAATTATCACAATAATCATCATGGGTCATCTGTGCAATATTCCTATTAATGTCTGCCTCAGTCCCTAGAAGGTCTGCAAAGACTATGTTTGGGTGTATTTTTATTTTCAATTATGTTCTCCTGGTATAGTGCCTGGCACACAATAACCTTCTAGTAAAATTACCAGCTTTCATAAATAAAAATAGGGGATCCTCAGCTAAATTTGAATTTCAGGTAAATAACTATTTTTTATTTAAAAGTATGTCCAATGCAATATTTGGAACATACTTATGATAAAACTAATTTGTGCTTACTTGAAATTCAAATCTAACTGGATATAGTATATTTTATCTGGCAACTCTACTTAATATGTGATGATTGAGTGAATAAATCAATCGGTAATTAGATGAAGACTCTGAAGACCCTGATTGAAACTCAACTCTGGTTTCTAGTTTATCCTCACAGGCCACTTCAATATTCTCCCATATATAATGAGAGTTCATATATAAACCTCTGACTCCTATCTAATATTGACACAAAATGGTGAGAAGCTGGGGTAAAAGCCAAATAATGAGCCCTTTCTGCTGCAGTCCTCTCTAGGACAGTTTTTTGTTTCTAAAATGATCTGACTGGTTGAGTCATTCCATTCACCTCCTCCAAATTCTAGCTCTCCCTCATGACCCGCCAGAGTTATAATATCCCATTTTGCATATTATTCTAGGTCTTTTGTCATTTGAGACTGTCTTTTTTTTTAATTAATTTTTTATTTTTTATAAACATATATATTTATCCCCAGGGGTACAGGTGTGTGAATCACCAGGTTTACACACTTCACAGCACTCACCAAAGAGCGAGAGCAAGAGTGCATGCACTCAAGCTATGGGGAGGGATAAAGGGAGAAGAAAAGAGAGAATCTAAAGCAGAATCCACACTGAGAACAGAGCCCACCCAGCTCAGGGCTCGATCTCATGATCCTGAGATCATGACCTGACCTGAAACCAAGAGTCACACACTTAACAGACTCAGCCACCCAGGTGCCCCTGAGGCTGTTGCATTTTAAGTCTAACAGGCAGGTCTGGAACTAATATTAACATTAGTGCTTAAGGAAATAAAGATCAATGCAAAAAACCCATGATGAAAAAAATATTGAAAGTTTAAATAAAAACAGAATCAGTAGGATTGATTTCATTTTATTTTTTTTGCTTTTGCTTCAGGCTCCAATATGATGTTGCACAGCACCTTTTATTGAAACTTTTGATATTTTGCTTATTGTGGTTTTATTTGCATTATTTCTGATCTTTTAAGAAAGTATTTTGAATTGAATATTTAAAAAAATATATATTGAAAAAGGATACTGAACGTAAGACTTATTTTGACTGCTAAGTATTTTGTACCTCTTTGCATTTAGCACCTAGGCTCTGTGCCTTAAGTCCTTCCCTCTTGTCCCCACTCTTGTAAGTAGAGCCAAACTTTGGGAGGATACTCAGAATGGGCAGGGCATCAGGGACAGGGATAGGAGAGTTGGAAGTGCCACGCTAAATTTATCCTGCAGGCCAAGAAGAATAGAATGGTTTTGAGCTAGAGACCAATTCTGCTTTGAATTTTAGAGAGGTATTCTGCTGCTGGTCTGATCCAGAGAAAGGGTTGGAGGGACTGTCACTAAGGCTCGGAGACAGAGGAAGGCAGTGCCATCAGCATTGCGCAAGATCAGGGCCAAGAGGAAGCGGTGAGGATGGATGGACTCAGCAACCAGCGTGATGACAATGGACTAACTAGATTTGCTGGGAAGGAGCACCATCTCCTTTATCTTTACATTTTGGCTATTCTCTACTGTCTGTTTCTGTTCGACTTAGCACGTCTTGTTGGAAAAGAGCAGGCAGGGAGGGAGCGTAGAGGGCGGGCTTGTTAGCTTCAGTGAGTAGGATTCTGACTACATGGATACTTCCTGATTTATTTGCAGACCTTCTGGGCATTTTCCCAACCCCTACATAAATTAGTTCCCCAGAGATCCATACATTGAGTAGCATACTCATTGTTCCCTCCATATATGTTCCCAGAGGTGGGCCAAAAAATTCACTTTCTGAAATGGTCTGGAAAGGGACTGTGTTACTGACACTCTCCCCCATGGTATTTGTATTTCAAAAAGCAGCATGCTCAGGAATCCATCATTTCAATTAAAGCTCATCTAGGTCTCCTGTGAAAAAAAAAATATCAATATGGCAGAGTCCCCAACCCAGGAGGAATAAAATTTAACTTTCAGCTGGAAACCACCATGAGCATGCTATGAGGTCTTGAATCCACTGCATGGCTTTTCTGTGCTTCAGCCTTACCTTTGGGAGGAAGCTTCCAGTAGATAGATGATCCTGAACTGTGAGCTTTAAATCTTGATGTTGGTACTCACTGGTTGTGTGCCCTCAGTCAAGTTATTTCACCTTTCTGAAACACACCTTCCCTCTCTTCCTGTCCAAGAGGGAGAGACATGCCCTTCCTTGTAGGGTTGTGATGAGGATAGAAGGAGTTAATGCCTGGCAAGTGTTTAAAACTTCCCAGTATTCAATAAATGATAGCCATCCCCTCCCTGCAATGGTTAATGGAGATGAGTAATCGAAAAGAATGTGCCAAAAAAAGAGTGGAATGCCATTTTTTCAGCTGGCAAAAACTCAATACCATTACATGCCAAGATTTGCTGATACAATGAATAATTTTGGAGTAATTTTACAATTGTGTATACAGAATGCCAAAATTCAATATGAGGGTGGGTTTTGATGAGATGGAGTCATTCTGGCTAATTGTAGTGCTGTATAGGGAAATGCCTCTTGTGTTTTGTGTCTTGGTAATATTTTTTCAACTGTGTACTTAAAAAATAATAATTTCCCATCAATGATCTCTTGAAAATTTCCAGGATGAGAAAAAGGAGACACAAGTACACTAGCTCCAGACCATTGTATGTTATGGTCCTAAATTTCAATTGCAAAAACAGTCATAGATTTTAAGTCTTTGTGATTTTTTTTTTGATATTTGACTTATTTATTCCTTTAATATGTTTTTAAAATTGGGTCACAAGTCAAGAGGAGCACAATCTCACCCCTTGGTGCTAAACAACATGTAAACTTTAAGGACTTTTCCCCCATCGTAAAATGGAAGCCATACTTGCTGCTTAAATGTGGTATAAAATGAAATGAGAGAATGTACGAAAAGAGCTCAGCTTGGCGTCTGAGACAGAGCAAGGATTCGATCACTGGTCATGTAACTATCATCATTAGAATAGTGATGACTAGTGAAAGTCTTTTCTTTTTTTCTTCAAATATTTTCTGATTTTCTACTGAAACATTTTTTCCAGCCATGTAAGTGGGCCTCAGTTTTAACCCTGTGGCTCTGTAATGTGATTTCTGTTTTGTTAGTATTTTGTATTATGCCATAGAATAATTACTCTCATTTTTATTTATAGATAAAACAAATGACTTTTTATCCTATGAGAAATGCACTTTTCCACAGCAAAATGAGGTTCATGAGATAACCACAACCTGGATTCTTGTAAAAAGTTTGTCAATTTATCCAAAGTTATGAAGCAAGATCTTTGATTCTGAACCCTTTTCACTCTCCTTCCAATTTTTTTGAACTTAACGTTATCTCTGTGGATTTTCTTTCAGAATATTTAAATTTGAATTTGACTTCATATCCTTTGGAATATGGTTGAGATACTCCCTTTCTTTTCCCTCCCCTTTGTTCTGCCATTAGTTGGTGTGTTCTCAGTGAATGCAAATTCATTTTTACATCAGCAAAAGGAAAATTGAATAAGGAAGGCCATCTGATATGTAGTAAATCAAACAAAAACACAATGAATTTCAAAGCCAAGTATAAATTTAAGACACAGCATGATGTGTAGGAAAGAACAATGAGCTCAAATCAGGCGATTTGGAGTCTACTTTAGACTTTGCCACTGACTCACTGCATGACCTTGGGAAAGTCATTTTGCTTCTGCAGGTTTCTGGTTCTATTTTGGTAAAATTAAGTGTAGTGCTAAATAACCATGAATTAACCATGATTTCAATTAAACATGTTATAATTCCATTAATGAATCTAAAAAAGTTAAACTTGAACCTCAGTCAAGTGTTAGAAAGCAATCTGAGTTTTACCAAGATTAAATTGTATATTGAAGTGACCTAATTTTTTCCTATCATGGATGTACTAGATTGAGGAGTCTTAAGTATCACATGTCTTGATTTGACATGTTGGCATGGAACTTGATCAAGTTTCTCCTTATGTGTTTCAGTACAAATTAGGAAAATGTGTACCAGATCAGTGGCAAATAAACCCAAGAGATGACTGGAATCTCCAGAGGAGTTATATCAGCATGCACATTTCTGAATCTCATTCTAATAGTTCTGATTGAGGTGGTCCTGGGTCAGAGCTGGTGATCACAATGAGCTCCAGTTGATTCTGAGGATCATCTTGGCTTCAAAACCACTGGACAAGATTATAACCAGGTGGACTAGTTTGTTGAATTACCAGGGTGCATATGTGTCTTGATGCTTTCCAACTTGTGTATGCATGACTTAGAAAAGATATAGAAGGGATATTGATCAGATGCATAAATGTTACAGATATGTTAGATGACAAAATGAAGGCTTCCTTACATCGATGGGTAGAATAATGAATAGAAACAAGCAAAATAAAATTTAGGGGATGCAAGGACTCTTGAACTTCATTTACAAGTTTTGAAATTAAATGTGTGGTATCAGATAGGAAGTATCTGACCTGTAAGTGCCTCCTGTGGAACAGACATTGAGAAATAAGAGGACTGGAGTCAAGGAAACTTCCTGAGAATAAAATTATTTTCATGCACAAACACTTTGTACATGGTAATTCTATTGCTAATTATTTGAGGAACCTCTACACCATCTTCCTTGGTGGCTGTACCATTTTGCATTTCCACCAATGGTATGTGAGTTCCCTTTTTTTTTTACATCCTTGCAAACACTTGTTATCTCTTACATTTTTGATAATAGCATCCTGGCAGGTATGAAGTGATGATGTCTCACTGTAATTTTGACTTGCATTTCCTTGATTGTCACCCACCATATGATCCAACAGTTCCACTTCCAGATATTTATCTGACATAATTGAAATCAGGATCTTGAAGTGGTATCAATACTCCTGTGTTCATTGCAGTGCTGTTCACAGTGGTCAAGGTATGGAAACAATCTACATGTCCATCAACAGATGAATAGATAAAGAAAGTATACATACAATGGGGTAATATTCTGCAATATTAAAAAGGAAAGTCTACAATATGTAGCAATATGAATGAATCTTGAGGACATGCGAAGTGAAATAAACCAGTCATAGGCTGACACATACCACATGATTCTGCTTATTTGAGGTAGCTAAAAGAGGCAAAATTGTTGAGCCAAATGGTGGAATGGTGGTCATCAGGGATTGGAGGGAGGGGAAAATGAAGAGTTGCTAATTAATAGGCATACAATTTTAGTTAAGCATGATGAATAAGTTCCAGAGACCTACTGTATAATAGCAATGCCCATAATCAAAAATACTACATTGCTCACCTAAAAATTTGGTAAGAGGGTAGCTCATGTTAAGTGTTCTAACACTAATAAAACAAAGAAAAACACTTGTGTAGAATGCAAAATATTATAAACACAAAATGGCAACAACTGATCTCAGAGGCAAAATCAAATGGTTGTTAAGAGTCAGAGTCCTAGATACACATCTTGACTTTAACTTGGAAACATTATTTAACTATCGTATGGCTTGGCTCTTTCATCTATAATATGGGAATAATACCTTCCTGACTGGGACTGCATTAAGGATTAACACACTTAGCATATTGCCAGGCACATGGCACTCAGTAAACAATATCGATTATTTCAGGTATCATAATATAGTGCCCAGAATGAAGAAGGAACAGAGCTGTACTTTGTTAATTGTCAGGTGAGACGAGAAGACTCACAGCCAGTTTGGAAAACAAACCTTTAGAAGATCTATAGGCCAAAAATAATGTGCTCAAAGGCAGGAGGTGGCACATGACCAAGATGGTAAGTGCCTGTTAAGTATAATTAAATGCATTTGAAGGTGTTCAGAGATTTTTCTCTTGAGAAGCAAAGCCAGAAGACAACATCAATCCAACCAAAGGGTAATGACAAGAAAACAGCTTTGTTTTTGGCTCCACAAGGCAAGCTTCATTTGGGTTAGACATAGGGTTGGACACTTCCCATAGTTAGAAGATCTTGGGTTTCCTGAAGCAGGAGACAGTCCTCAACCTTCACTGTGTTCAAGACCCATGATCAAGGTCTTTGTGGAGAGGACTCCTTCCTAAGCTCAGAGTTTGCCTACTTGGACTAAGCCCTCTAAACCCCTCTCAAAAGTTAGGATTAAAAGGTGGAAGTGATGGAGGCCTTCCTGGTGACTTCCTGAGGACGATAATATGCAGGGTGAGTGTACCTAGAAATGGGTGAGTTTGCCAATGACTTGTAGCTCTGAAGATGGAAAGTGATCTGTGCTCCCATCTAGTTCAATGCATCTGTCTTTTCTCCCAGGGCATCAGCCAAGTGCCTGCATACTGGGCTCATCAGTCTTTCTTGAACTACAGAATTGGGGGGTTGCATTTGACAAATGAACCTCTTCAGAAAAACATACTTCTTCAAATTAGGTTCTGATTGCGTTGGGGAGGAGCAATTGCCTGTAACCTGTTAGTATTTTAGGAAGTTGCATACCCCTGAGTGATTTGAGAGCCAGCAGCCTTGGAGAGTCCTGGACTGATGGGCATCTGGACTGACCCCCACCTTGTTAACCTTCCCTTGCTTTCCACCTTCAACCTCCCTGCAAGGATCTGTCTGAGTCTGAGCTTTAGGAAGCTCTGTGTGGCTCACCAAAACAGGACACTGATGGAATCCTAGTATGGGGATCTTGCAATCAAGCAGGGTTAGGGTTAGGAAGTTATGGTACTTGTATTCTCAAGACTGGTGTAGACCCAGGAAATGTGTGTAGTCCCACCTTCTTTTAATCAATGAATCCACTTGGCAATATTTCTATGAAGTGGCTTTTAACTCCTCTTAAATATCCCCCAAATTGGGCAACTCAGCACTGTCGGATAGCCCATTCTCGTATTGTACAGCTCTGAGAACTGGAAAGGTCTTATTGAGGCCAAATCAATACGGAATGCTTAGCTCCTTTGGGGAATAATACTAACGAGGATGATCATAACAGTCTACATTTACTGAACACTTACTACCAATTAAGCAGTCTAGTAAATACATTTTCTGGTTGAATCCTGATTATCATGCTATCAGAGACATGTCATACATCCTATTTTATCGATTAAGAAACTGAGTCCAGGGAGGTTTCTGTGATTTCCTCAAGCATCAGAGGTGAGTTTCCTATGATTGAAAGGGCTTATCCCCTGAGCCTTCCTTATACTCTAAATGCAAGTCTGTGGGTCCTCTCCTGAATGCAGCCTCCTTAAAACCCCTTGTCTTGGAAAGAGACTAGATCTTTGATCTGCACTTCATCTCAAACCTGTCACCAGGTTGGCTCCAGAGCAGAGGTTTCAAACTTGTGGGACTCTATGAGCCCATTTTGCAACTATTTTTTTTTTTTTTTTAATGTCCTGGACTTCTAAGATGTCAATTAGAGAGAAGTTCCAAGGCTCATAAAAGTTTAAAAACTATTTCCGTAGACCAGAATATAGATATATAATCTAAATAGTAATGGGATATTTTAGGCCAATCACATATTATAATACCAGCCCACCCCCAAATCCAACTCTGAAAGCATTTGTGAACAATGGCATCTAATAAAGGAGGGGCTTACATGTCCATCAGGCAGCAATGCTTCCTAAGCATCTACTTTACCTATCCTGATTCTTTCTCTGGTGTTGCAATCCTCGTAACACTGCTGTCTCTTCCTCTGTCTCCCTCTTTATTTCTTTCGCTTTCCTTGAAACACAAATACACACTCTCAACACCCACAGACCCAGCTGTCTTCTCCCTGTGCGTACATTTACACCTAGTTTCTCCTCCACACCCAACTACCTTGACTTTCACCCTTGGGAGCTTGACATCTGTATTAATCATGACTTTTCATTCATTCAAGTTCTCTATTCTTGATGCTTTGATGTAGGGGGTGGGGTGTACTTGCTGACTCTGACAAGACTGCCTTCAATTCTTACAGACAGCTGTCATACGCCAGCCGTCCAATCCAAAGCCCATACCCCAACCACCACCGTTGTGTGGCTCTTACACCCTGAGCCACTACTCTTCTGCCCTAGTCATCCTGGGGCCAAGTGCCCGAAAACAGGGGATAACCCCTATATCTCAGAGCCCATTGCAATTATTTATTTATTTTTTTAAAGATTTTATTTATTTATTTGACGCAGAGAGAGAGAGATCACAGGTAGACAGAGAGAGGGGAAAGCAGGCTCCCTGCTGAGCAGAGAGCCCGATGTGGGGCTCGATGCCAGGACCCTGGGATCATGACCTGAGCTGAAGGCAGAGGCTTAATCCACTGAGCCACCCAGGCGCCCCTGCAATTATTTAAATTAGACACGCTTGGTTGCCCTGCCTCACTCATTCCTTCCCATGGAAACCTCAATAGAAGGTCTTGTCCATGTTTGCCCACACCCATTTGCCTTCAGACTGACCCTGTTGCTTCCTCAGAGAGCCTACGTGAAGCATGGGATTTATGTGTACAACAGACTCTTCTCTGGCAATCATTTCCTGACCAGCGAGCCCGCCATACGTGAATCATAATAAAACCTGTGTTTTAAAGCAACTCTCCTTTTTTCAGAGATTAGCCTCTTGCTCTTGGCTTCTGCAATCTGCTTTTTCAACAGTGATTTTCGCAATGAAACCAAATCTGCGTCCCGAGATGCTTCCTTCTAGAAGAAGTACATAGACATGTGGATTCTAAAGAAACACTTTATCCCCCAACTAAAGACACAAACGTATGCAGCTACGCAAGAGAATGCATCCTATCCCCGTCCTTTACTGACCACCCTAGCTCTTATCCTGCCTCTACCTGAGCCCTTCACAGCCCTCTCACAGCTGTTGTCTTCCTGGACTTCATCCTCTTTCTTTCTCCTTAAATACAGCCTGACACATGTCCCTCTTGGCCTGAGCTGCTCCAACTGTTCTGAGAAATGACCCCCAAAGCCACTTCTTCCTCTGTGTGTCCTTCATCTTCACTCCCCATATAACATGTACCCCAGACCTGACGTCACTGGCTTAGAGTTTCCTGGTAGCTCTCTGCTTCTGTACCAGGTTGGGCACTCCATGAGGCTGGGGTCCCCACAGCACCCGGCTTTCAGCGAGCTCACAACAAATATTTCCTGGTTGAATGAATGAATGAGTGAGTGTGACGTGTGCTCTCTGTCCTTTGCCTTGCCCTTTCCTCCTAGCCATCACCCATCAGGTGTGCACACACACACAGCATTTACCTTGGGGCAAATACCCACTGAACATCCCTAAGGAAACCATTCAATTCCTTATATATGATTTATAGGCAGTGTGTCTTGAACTGAGTGGTAAAGGGAGAACTTAATTTTTTTTTTAATACACGAGAAAGATCAGAAAATATGGATTTGGACTCAGGGAAGAGAAATCAAAGAGGCAGGAAAAAAAGGAGAGAGGGGATGAGTGAGTGAAAAAACGGAAGGAAGGAAGGGAGAATGGAGAGAGAGAAAGAAAGGAGGAAAGAGGAAGAGAAAAACAAGCTGATGGATTCTTCTTGCCAGGACAGGTCTCTCATTTGGTATACCCTGGGAAAGTGGGGTATGGAACCCCATTGTCCCAAACCTTAACTTATTTCCCTGTCAACACTATCTCTGCATCGTCAAATTATTGTTGGACCACAATCAACATGTAGGGATGTTAACCCCTGACTTGTACCTGGACGCACATTTCTAGAAACACTCCAGATTAGGAAAGTCTGAACTAGCACCAATGGAAGCCATCCAGATGGGAACTGTTCGGTGGGCTGTGCCCCCACCCCTTGCCCTTTCTCCAGACTGAGGACAGGTGCAGTTCTGGTACCTCTGTGGCCTTCCACTTCTTTCTCTCTGTCTTAAGAAACATGACAGATAGGCACAAGCTCTGGATTAAAATGATTCGTGTGACCTACCTAAGCTCCATGAAGCAGATGGCAGTGGAACAATAAGTAAGCTTTGGGTGTGCCAAATCAGGGGTGGGAAAGCTATTCCATTCGGGAGAATCAGGGGACACTCCAGGCCCTTCTCCCTACCCCCGGCAGCTCATGCATCCAGAGACTTCGCCGGGATGCCACCGGTAATTGCTAGCTCCATAAAGACGTTGCTGGCTCCAGTTTAGAGAGGATGAGGACATCTGGGTGTCTCAGCCTGTCTGCTTACTTGAACAGAGATGACACTCCCTGTCTCTTTCCGATCCTTGTTTATCTCTTTCCTCCCTTGGTCCCTGCTCTATACTGTGGTAATTTCAGCCACGGGGGAGGAAAAAAAGAAGTCAGATATGGAGATATCACTGGAGCAAATGGCATTTACCGTTAATGTGGCGGCAAATGGCCTCCTCCCTGACTTGTCATGTTTTAACTCTCTTAAGGAAGGAGGTGACAGGGCACTTCTCTTCTCCAGGCCCAAAGGCCAGGGAAGACATTTCATCTGGATCATTAACTCTAAGGTATGATTTTCCCAACCGCACCTCTCTGTGGAATGTGTGCATTGAGGGGAAATGGTGACATAGCAGCATTAGCTAGCAGAGCCCAGTGCTGAGCGTCAAGACCTCGGCTCCAGTCCACGTCCAGGGCTTACAAGCTGTGTGTCCCCAGATTCCCAGTCCCAAGCCTCCGGGTTCTCACCTGCAAAAGGAAGGTGGCTGCCTGTGCCTGGCCTGCTTCGAATAGCAGTGGGGAGGCTATCATGAGAAAGTGTGAAAGTCGTTGGAGGCTAAAGCTCTACTGACGTATTCATTACGATGAAGGCTACATTTTGTACTGACTTCCCAACTCCCTTGCAGCTCCAGCTCCCCATGGATCAAATCCTCCCCTCAGAAAAGTTTCCAATACCATTCATTTCCATGTTAGCATCATTGCATCTCTTTGTCCCTGGGTTCTCCAGTTCCAAACCACTCTTGGCCATGCCAGCAGAAATATCTCTCAGAAACACAAGTCTGACCCTGCTCACACCCCCACAGCTGTTCCCGAAGGCACACGTTTGCTTACTGGACATGGTCTGACGGAAGTTAGTCATCACAGACTCCACATGCCAGGCACCGTCGGAGGTGCTGAAACTAGAGCATCAGTGAGACAAGAGAGGTCTCCCCTTCAAGCAGAGACAGAAAATAAACAGGAAGATGGTCAGAGAAGATCATCTTAGTTAGTGGTAAGTTATAGGAGGGTAGTAAAACCAGGAATAAGGCAGGAGGGATGGGCGTGTGGGCAACACTGGATATCTGATCTCCACCCAAGTAAGGAAGGAAGCAGCTGCATGCAGCTTGGGGATGGGGAGGTTAACAGGACAAGAAACTAGCAATTACAGAGAACTGACAGAGTGATGGGCTTGGCAGAGCTGCAGAAAGGGCTGGTGTGGGAAGCAAGGGGTGGTCGGCAGGAGGCATGGGGACTGAGGAAGGCAGGTCCCTGTAGACTATAATAAGTTCTCATCTGTATCCTGGGCACAAAAAGAAGATTTTGCAGGGTGTAAAGTAGGGGAAAGGTATGATCATACTCACCTTTTACAAAGATCAATCTAGCCGCACTATGGAGAATGGAATTTTTGTAGTTGAAATTCCAAAAGTGACACTTGGACCCCTTCACTCATCGGGTCTGACTTCCACTTTCAGCCACGTCTTCTAGCTCTGCCGCTTGTCCGCGGCTCTTGGCACGCACCACTATCTATGGTCCTAAATAGCACGTCCTTTCACACTTTTAATTCAGCTGTTGCTGTTCTCTAGCCCTTGCTAGTGTTCCAGGTGGCCTCATACCTCTGGCCATCCTGCTGTGTGCTTGGAGGTGGAACCAGAACCAGAACGTTGTCAAGGGCCTGGAGCAGTATTGGGGGGCTTAATCATACGGGGAATATTTACTGCTCACACGCTGTGTGCCTGGAACTGTACTGGGCTCCTAGGATGCAGGAAAAATGACACTGATACAGTCCCTGTCCACATGGACCTCATCATCTGAAGAGTGAGGGAGTGTATCCAGGAAATACAGAAGAGGTGAGAAAGCCTATACTATGAAAGATAATCCAGGGCTGGCAGAACTTCTCTTGGAAGCCAAGAATCATAGATTGATGGTTTCCTGGAATCTTCAGCTTATAGAACCAAATCAGACCAGAAAAAAAAAAAAAAAAAAATCAGGAGTTAGAAATGCATGTTTATCAAGTCCCTGGAGGATGGGGTGGCTGTATGAGCTTAGAAGTGACAGAAGACACCACAAAGGAAAAGACATACA
The DNA here is from genome assembly GCF_022355385.1 of Mustela nigripes. NCBI lineage: Eukaryota > Metazoa > Chordata > Mammalia > Carnivora > Mustelidae > Mustela > Mustela nigripes. The sequence goes on from NC_081565.1 coordinate 14,591,667, forward strand.
GCAAACTGGGAAAATACCCACAGCAAATATGACAAAGGATTACTATCTTTATTATGTAAAGAGCGCATGCAAATCAATTAAATTCAGGGAGACCCCAGCAGATAAGTGAGCAGAGGGCACAAAGAGACAATTCTCAAAAGAGGGAAATACATACAACTGGTGAACAAACACAAGAAAAACATGTTCATTCTCTCTAATAATCAAAGAAACGCTTATTAAAACCAGGCGATAACATTTTTCGCCTATTGAATTAACAAAGTTTGAATGCAAACAAGAGGAGGATGGCCAGCCAGTGCTTTCGAGAACGGGATGACTGGGACTCTCAGGCTTTGCTGGGAGACGTGTAAACCAGGGCAACTGTTTTTGGAAAACAATTTGGCAATGTGCATGAAGCGTCTTAAAATATGATTTTATTTTAGTAATTTAATTTCTGAGATTTTTTTTTTCCTAAAGAAAGATTCCAAAAATAGAGAAAGGATCTATGCATGAAGATTTTTCCCCCCCTCCGGAGCATTATTTATAGTAGCCAAAGGGTGGGGAGAGAAGAACGAAATGGGAAATTAGAGAGGTACAGATAGCCATATAAGGAAACATTCTGTGGCCATTTAAAAAGATGTTTATGAAATGCTAAAGTTAAGTGAAAAAGGAGGACAGAAAAAGAAACTCTGCTTTGAGTATGATTGTGCTTATAGGGAAAATATCACAGGCACGTTGACTTAAAAATTTCCACATTGTTAGATAGAGCAGAGCGTCGCTAGGGACGTTGGTCTGGGTCCAGTGACGTGGGCTTAGCCATGCAGCTCATACCTCCTTGATTGTTGGAGACTTGGCAAAAGAAACAGGGAGCAGTCCCAGGCTTCCTTGGGGGAGCCTGACTTGATTCTCCAACTTCTGAGATACCTCCATGATTTTAAGAAACCAGGTTAGCGTTCGTTTCACAAATGAGAAAACTTAGATCCAGAACGGTTTAGTGTCTTGCTCAGGGTTGCCCAGATTCATGGTAGAGCTGGTCCCAGGGTCCAGGCCTTCTGAATTCAAACCAATACAACCTTCCTCCCCAATATGCATCTGGATTAGTGGATAAGATTTGCACATATTTGGCCGTGCTCGTGTTCTCCCACACGCGTGCTTGTGGATGTGCACGCCTTTATGTATATTCAGAGGACAAGTGAGCAACGAATGTGGTCTGCTTAGAACTCAAAGGCAGCAATTGTTGGTCATCCTAAATGTCTGTGGGTTTCACCCCGTTTGGGGCATAGGCTTTGTGGGCATCTCTTGATATGTCTTGGCTGGTTTTTCTGCTGCCAACTGGCTTCCCGTTCTGCTGGGGCCACTGGGCTTCACAGCAGCCCTATCCTGGGGCCAGACTCTTCCTGTAACTTGGCGGGGAGTCAGGGGGAGGGGCTCTTGGGAAGGCACTGGTCTGGTTTCCAGGGACCCGTGTTCCTTTGCAGGCAGCCATCACGGCACCATCCAGCCTGCTTCTCGGGCGCCGATAAATGTCCCTCTCCTCTGCTCCCCCGGCTTCACTCAGCCCAGAAGGAGATCTGTTTGCTTTCATCACGCAGACATGCACTTGCCTCTTGCCTCTTGCGGCTTAATTAGCTCTAATGGGGGTGGAGACAGTCCTTGGACGGCTTCCCGCAACTGCCCTCTGCTGGCCAGTAGCCGCATAGGCGGCCGGCTCTGGGGACCCAGAAGCTGTGGTTTTTACAGTGTTTACCAGTGTTTCCCAGAGTGATCCTGACCTGGAGATGCGGTTATGACAAAAGACCTTTCTGCCAGTCCTAGCACACAGAGCCGCCCCAATCTCCAAGAATTAAATCGAATCTGCAAGAATTAACAGGTACAAAAATGCCTTCCTTGTGTCCACTGGGAAGATGTGTTATTAAAATTAGCCTGGGTCAGGAGGTGCCTGGGTGGCTCAGTGGGTTAAGGCCTCTGCCCTGGGCTCAGGTTATGATCCCAGGATCCTGGGATCAAGCCCCGCATCCGGATCAGCAGGGAGCCTGCTTCCCTTCCTCTCTCTCTGCCTGCCTCTCTGCCTACTTGTGATCTCTGTCAAATAAATAAATAAAATCTTTAAAAAAAAAATTAACCTAGGTGTTGAAAAGTACCATTCTAACTTTATGATCTGGAGCAAGCTGCTGTGCTTCTCTGGGCCTCGACTTTCTCATCTGTAAAATGGGCACACAACAGTGTCTATCATTAGGTTCCTGAGCACCTTAACTGAGAAAGACTGCCAAACAAGGCATCTTGATAAATGGTGACTGTTACTATTGATACAGAGACTATTTATGCTTGCAGTTGGAGCCTACAGTGCGACTGCTTAGTCTTCATGGCAGTGATGGGGGAAGGCTATGTGAATGGAATGCTTTCGAAAGCTGGGTCTCAATGCATTGCTAGGATTTAACACTTTTAGTTTTACTACTACTACTACTACTACTACTACTATTATGAGGTGCCAAGAGACAAGATATCCAAGAGATAAGAAGGGTACAGAAATGAATAATTCACTGGACCCAAGTCAGAGTAACCACTACATTCAAATTCAAATGGAGAAGTCTTATATTCAATGGGGGCATGTTTTAAAAATAATAATGACCACACAATGGCACATGTGTCTAGCACTTTTCAAGTTGCAGCGTCCTTTTATGGGCCCCTCAGAGAGGATGTGAGCACTTCAGAAAATAGACAGCTTTCTGCAAAATTAAGGTGATTTGTATTGAGGGATGAAGTTTATCTATATCCTTCATTGACTAAACAAATCATTTGTTTGCTCCTATTAGATTGATAAAGATGATCATAGAACCATGGGATCGTGGACCCTCAGAGCAAGGAAAGACTTCTCTGTCCCTCTTTCCATTCATTGCTGTCCACAGAATGCCTGTCAGGAAGGAATCCATACTCTGTTTGATTGCTTCTGGGGATGGAGCGCTCACTTCCACTCCACATAGAGGTTCATCTGTCATCGGATAAGCAGAGACAGTGAGTGTTCAGCCTCTCTTTCCCTCTTACTGCCTTAATCTTGACAACCAATTATGTTCATTTTGCCGCTAAATATCTCTCAGCATCTTCATCATTACTCTCTGCACACATACCACTTCTGTTGCAATGATCGTAATTCTGTCTTTGGACTGTCTGCCAACTTAAAACTCGCTCCCTTCACTCCCAGCCTATTCTACCCATTGCTTTGTCACATGCAAGCCTGAGGTCCCATGCCGCAGCCTGGAGTGGTGCAGCCTGCTCAACAAGGCCTGTGATGGCCTCCACAGCCCAGCCTCTAGCCTCCTCCAGGAGCAGGGGTTGGCATGTGACAACCTATGGGCCAAAGGCAGCCCACAGCCCATGTATGCCATGAACAAAGGATGTTTGTGACATTTTAATTTTTTTTAAAGATTTTATTTTTGTTTATTTGAGGGAGAGAGGGACAGAGACGGCACAAGTAGGGGAGAGGCAGAGGACAAGGGAGAAGCAGACTACCTGCTGAGCTGGGAGCCTGATATGGGGCTCGATCCTAGGACCTGAAGATCATGACCTGACCTGAAGGCAGACACTTAACCACCTGAACCATCCAGGTGCACAACATTTTTAAGATTTTTTTTTTTTTTTTGGTCAGAGAGAGAGGAGCGAGAGTGAGCACAAGCAGACAGAGTGGTAGGCAGAGGCAGAGGGAGAAGGGAGAAGCAGGCTCCCTGCCTAGCAAGGAACCCGATGTGGGACTCGATCTCAGGACACTGGGATCATGACCTGAGCCGAAGGCAGCTGCTTAACAAACTGAGCCACCCAGGTGTCCTGCACAACATTTTTAAATGTAAATTGTGAAATAGAGTGTTAGCCTTTTGGTTGCTTGTGGACTTTGAAGACACTGTCTCTTGGCCTTTAAAGCCTAGAATATTTATCATCTGACCCTTCACTGAAAAAGTTTAGTGACCCTTACTCTGGGGGTGTCAGCTCCTGACATTCCGCCACACACTTGGCTTGTCAGCCACTTGGGATAACTCACCAGTCTCGAAGCGCGATGTGCTTGATAGACCTCTGTCTCTGACGACACCAACCTACCCTACCTTTCTCTCTGGTACACTCCCCGTAGCCTTTTAAAGTTGATGCTGATGCTGATAGCTAGCCAGGGCCAGGCACAGAGTACGTGCCATGCACAGTTGAAAGCCCTTTACATGTATTAACTCACTTAAGCCATACAAGCCTGTGGGGGAATCACTATTATTCCTGTTTTACAGAGGAGGAAAACGACATGCCAGAGATCAGTTCTCTTGCCCAAAGTTACAGAGCGCTGAAGTGGACAGTTGATTGAAGACACGGTTCTAATGTCCTTGGAGCGAGCCGGCTCAGGATTTCTGCAGATAATCTGCTGTTCCCTTTGCTTGGATAACTGAATGCCCACCTGGCTGAGAACGTGTCCCCCAGAAGATCATCACTGCTTCTGCCAATGACCTCCTGCTGACCTGAATGGGGACCTGCTGGGGGTCAGGGGTCCCATATTTTGCACTTTTAGTTTCCTCCCCAGTACCTATTCCTAGACCCCACTCACTGCTGGTGCGGAGAACAATGCTTCAGTGAACCGGATTGCAGGGCTCCTGCTGGGAGTCCACGGACAGTGGGGGCCCTGGCGAGCTCCAGCTCCAGGAAAAGGGCTGTTGACTCGAGAGGCAAGGAATAAGGGAGGATCCTGGAATTTGAAACTCTTGATCTGAGGCTTGATTGATGATGGGATGCGGATGGGACGGGTTCTTCCAGGATGAACTTCTTGAAAAAGACTGGAGGTGTAAGCCAGGAAACGCAAGGATACCGGGTTCTAGAAAGGTGACAAAAAGAAAAACACCTCCAGGTAGAGGTCTTATACATCTCCTATGTAATAAATGGCACTAAAAAGTTTGGAATGCTGTTTAATGGCGGGGAAAAGGCATTCTTTATGCTCTTAGGTCCAGGAGTGGAGGCTAAGTCAGAGGGAGGTAGGTATGAAAGCTCACTTAGAAATTCTTTGTCTCTGGGGTGCCTGAGTGGCTCAGTCAGTTAAGCAACTGCCTTCAGCTTGGGTTATGATCCCAGAGTCCCAGGATCGAGTCCCATATTGGTGTTCTCTGCTCAGCAGGGAGGCTGCTTCTCCTTCTGACCTTGCCCTGGCTCGTGCTCTCTCTCTCTCGATTAAATAAAAATATTAAGAAAGAAAGAAAGAAAGAAAGAAAGAAAGAAAGAAAGAAAGAAAGAAAGAAAGAAAGAAAGAAAAAGGAAAAAAGAAAGAAAGAAAGAAACTTTTAATCTCTGGCTTATTACCATGGGATCTAGAGAGTCTTCTTTCTTACCATCTTGGGGTTTCAGGATGAGAGTGCAGTAGGTTCTTTTCAGTCCATGTTGGAGAACTATAGCTGCTTAAAAGATGGGGATGGCTTAATGATCGCCTAGTTCTACCCAATAGAGAGAAATCTTAGGCAAGAAGAAAGTAATTCACTAGAAGGATAGTGACATCATGCAAGCTGTGGGTGACAGGCACAGCGGAACCATAGGGACTCCACTACCAGATTTGCAACCTGCTTCTCATTTCCGAATACCACTTCCACTCTCTCTACTGGCTTCCTCTGTGAGGCACAGAATGTGGCTCTCTGTGGTTCTCACCATTCATGTTCCATGACTGCCTCCACAGCGGACTCAGTCTCTTCCTTTAGTTCCGGTGTGCAAATCTAGGGAAAACTGATTGGCCTGGCTTATATGCAGGAGTTACCTCTGGGCCTGTTTGCTATGGCCAGGGCCCAGGGCCAAGCTGCACAGGCATGGCCACCAGGGTCGCACCATCGCGGACTGTGGAGATGCCCCAAGTGGGGATGGTGGTCTTGTGAGCTGGGTGGCTGCTTCAGTTCATATCCACCTCAAAAGGGGAGAAGCAGGGAGCCTGCAACACTGTTAGATAGTCTCCACCAGAAATCTCATTTTTTCAAAGAAGCTGAGATTAAAAAACTCTGTTTTGAGTCTTGGGTCTTCCTTTTAGGAAGAAAAGTATAACAGGCCCCCTACATGCTAGCTGTTTTATATTGAATCTTCAAGGCAAGCATATGAAACGGTAATATATACTCCTATCTTGCACATGAGGAAACAGAAGCTCTGGGGGCATCAGTAATCTCTACCTGAGGATGCTTGGCTGGTGAAGAGTTAGCCCAGGAGGGCCATCTAAGTCCTTTGATATCCCAAACACTTCTCCCTCTCTTTATACAGCTCTATACCTTCTACTAACTAGAAAGTTGCTCTACCCTCTGGGCCATTGGTTTCTTCTTTATGGGAAGTGACCCTTTCTAATGCAAACATTCATCTTTTCTATTTAATTGTCACACCCTTTTCTGCTTTTCCCAACCTCCACAAACCTACACGTCTGTAACTCCATGATAACTCACACATTGCCTTATAACAGGAGAAAGACACTCCTGGCCTATGAATTTCTGGGCAGTAAAGTAATGTGTTAGTCTCTCACTCTGGGAAGACAAAACCCAGACTCTACAGACCAGGTTGTAAGCTCAGCTTTCAGGCTAACTTCTGTGTGAACTTCAAGGAGATGCTCCTCTTCTGAACCTTGGTTTGCTTACTCCATAGACCCAGGGAATGTGTGGTTGGGCTACTTAAGGACTCTCTCTAAAGCCGGTTCGTGCAAGTGGATTTCTCAGCTATAGTCACTTCCCTCATTCACATCTCCCCAAGGTCCTTCGTTTTCTCATCCGTAAAAGTTGGAAGTTGAACAAAACATGTTGCCTCTTTCCAGCTCTCAAATTTTCAGCCTCTTGCTTCTCTGCACATGAAACCAACATTTGTCCAGCCTCACCCCTCCTCCTACCCCTACAGAGACTCCTGGCCCTGCACCGCCACCTCCCCGGCCTCTCTCTCCCCATCAGTCTAGTGACCCACTCACCACCCCCACCCCGCCTGTGCTCCCAGAGATAACTGGAGCAACAGGCTCTCCTCTCCTGGCTCTTAAGGTGGCCACACACTGGGCTAAATAAGCTGTTTACCAGTGCAGGGAAGGATGACATTTAGAGTATCACATCTTTTTTTTAAGCTTTGCTTTAAAGGGAAGCTGGTTCGGGAATGCGTTGGGAAGATGTCCCTTTAATTTGGTACTTGGGGCTCTCTGAAGAAAAGGTCTTCTGTGTCTCCTTGGGTGCTTCCTAAGAGCTGAAAGATCAATGCTATTTTTCTTACTTCCCAAGCCCCTTGGAAATTATTTGGTTCCACCTAGAACTTGCCATGGTGGCCAGGCTCTGAAGCTCTGGACGTGAAGTTAAAAAGCCTGATTGGCTGTGTGACTTTGGGGGAGTCATCTCACTTTTCAGGGCTTTGGATTCCCCGCTCTGTGAAGTTTTAGCCTAATAATTACACTTACTAAGACACTCTCTAACCATAACAAGATCCCGAGTCTATGTCCTAGATACTGTCTATGAAGATCTCCATGCATCATCTCACTTAACCCTCATAATAGCTAATAGAAATAGTAATAGAAATACTATTGCTATTTACTTTGCAGATGAGACCATTAAAGCTCAAAGAAGTGAAATAACTTGCATAGTCTGGAAGATGGCTTCACCCAACATTCAAATCCAGTTCTCTGTAACCCCTGTATCCTTAGCCTTCTGCCAAACAGCTGGGTAAGACTACATAGACAGTGTTCTCGTGACCTGTTGCTACCAACTTAGTAAGATAAAACAACTACCATTACACCATGCTTCTGGATTCCGTGGGGAAAGAAGTTGGGTGGGAATAGGGTGGTTGCCTTATATCTGCTTCACAGTGTCTGGAGTTTCAGCTTGGAAGATTCAAGAAGTCTAGAAGCTGGTCTAGCCTCTGGGTTGGTGTGATTCACCAATGGGTCTCATTCTGAAACCACTCACTGGAACGTCCACATTTAACTTTCTGTGTAGACCAGGTGCCCTCACAGCAGGGTGGTCCGCAGATGTTTGGACTGCTTACATATTGGCACAGGGGCTCCAAGTATGAATGCTCTAGTGAAGCAGTAGAAGCTAGGCAGACTTTTATGATCTAGTCTTAGAAATCACGTGGCAGCACTTCTTCCTGTAAACTGGTTAAAGCAGTTATATACCTGATCAGATTCAAGGGGGAGGGCACATCGATCCACCTCTCAATGGATGGAGTTTTAAAGGTTTTTGCAGCCATGTTCTAAAACCACCATCAATGGGATCAGCTATGATCTATGTTGGGGCATCTGGCTAGATGGATAAAGATTAAAGAATCTAATGGGATCAGGGCCAAAGGCCATAGGCTGTTGGTTCTATGATCAGCCTAAAAATGAGCTTTCCAAGAGTCCAAAGAATAGTGGCCCAAATGATGGAGAAAGCTCGTCTTGATCTTAGTCAGCACTGGTTTTTGAGACGACCTAGAACGACACCAAGGCTTCCAGGCAGAGGTGATGGTCAAGGATGATCAGGGAGCAGATTATGACCATTTAATCTTGTTTCCTGATGATGGATCATGGTGGTGGGCATGGGTTTTGGAATCCGTCAGACACAGGTTTAGAGGCAAGCTTGACCCATTTCCCAATTCTGTGAACCTGAGCAAATGACTTGACCTTTCTAAGTTTGGTTCATTTTTATGTGAAATAAGATAATACAAGTTTCCTTACCAGGATTGTTGCAAGAAGTTAAGGGGAAAGCGCCAACATGGCCCCTGGAGCACAAACACACTTATAAGTTTTAGTTATAATTATTCATCACTCAATCCCTAATTAAACATGTGTATATTGAACACTTAATATGTGACAACCACTGTACCAAGTGTTTGTTATTTTTACCATTGTTGCTACTGTTATCATCAGCAGATGTGGTCTACCTGCTTGGAGAAGGTCCTCAGATGGAAATTGAGAGTTCAGGGGAAGGGTTGAGCTGCCAGAGACATGGATGAAGCAGGCTGGGGTTCAGGGAACCCAGACCAATAGCCCGATCTGTCACCTGGGTCACCCACAAGGACAGGGAAAGCCCCAAACTCCATCTGGGCACATGGGTCCTGAGAGTCTCCTTGACTCATCCTTTATGGGGTGGATGTAACTTATCAGGCTAGACTTGGGTAGGGGTTTAGTGGGTCCCTGCAGTGACAGTTGTCAGTGCCTGAGATGTAGGAGTACGGGAGTAGGGTAGAACCAGGGGCCACACTCTCCTCCCCAGAGTTGTGAACCTCCATGAGACAACAGGCAAGAATGGGCTTTGTAAACAGGGAAGGTATGACAACGTTAGGATAATGTGTGTGATGGGCCTCGGAAGCCAGCCTTGTGGCCTGCAGTTTTCTCCATTTCTTAATGTGATTGTGTAAGGAAAAGAGCATACCCTGAAGTCAGACTCTGCTTCTTAATAACTGGGATGATATATTTTTTTAAGATTTTATTTATTCATTTGACAGAGATCACAAGTAGGCAGAGAGAGGAAGGGAAGCAGGCTCCCTGCTGAGCAGAGAGCCTGCTGCGGGGCTCGATCCCAGGACCCTGAGATCATGACCTGAGCTGAAGGCAGAGGCTTTAACCGGCGCCCCTAACTGGGATACCTTTGACAAATTTCTTTTCTCTGAACCTCTGCCTTCCCACCTGTTAAATGTGAATAGTGACAACATTAACTATCTTAATTGGTGTGTGAGTATTACATCAAACCTCCATGTGAAGATTTGGTCATGGAGTAAGCCTGTGTTATTCAAGCCGTCCAGGGACTCTGCATTAGGCTCCCTTGATGCACCTGTTTAAATTACAGTCCTTAAATCTACTCCTATGAGAATTTCTTCACCCTTATTTTGCTACATACTTCCATATAGCTTTGATCTTCTGATATATAAAGTATTATCTCTCTCCTTCTTTATTGTCTGTTTCCCCCATTTTCCTTCCTGTAAAAACCATAAGAGTGGAGACTTTTGCTGCTGTGCATCCAGCCCTTAGAACAATGCATGATAAGTGAGAATAATACAAAAAACAAAAACAAAAACAAAAACAAACAAACAAAAAACCCACAAGAATGAATGAATGATAATCTCTGGATTCTCAAATCAGCCTTCTCTTAAGTCATCCCAAATGATTCTTACAAACACACAGGTTGGAGGACCACCATAGGAAGTGCTTAATCAACACTGGTTGTTTTTCCCCTTCCTTTCTCTTTAAGTATCTTAAATTTGTTTAACTTGTTCAAAGAACCAAATTACCAAGGTTAGATAAGAGGGTAACTCTGGGATGAATAGGATTATCTGGTAGCCCCCATTCTCTGTTGCAGAACTATCCAGACCTTGAAGGGAGAAGGCTCTGTTCTGGTGTATTCTGATAGCAGAAGGATATGCAACACTTAGGCATTGACCCTCATGACTGGGTGCCTAGAGTGTAGGATCCTGGGAATCCTGGAGAAAGTAGTCTACCTACTGACCCCACCTTCTGCTCAATTTGACCCAGGGCCTTGCTTGCTTGATGCCCATCACATTAGACTTGGGAGGTGGCCTAACTTAAGACCAAATAGGGTATGTCCTCTGCTCTAGAAGGATGGACAATGGTTCAGAACTGGACCCTGCTTCCTGGACTGATCTGGCTCTGGTTTGGAGAGAACCCAGGATGGCTGGCTGACCAACATCCAAAAGTCATGGAAATAGGTAGAGGGTTGAGTTCCTGTCTGAGACTGGGGAAGACAGGGAAGGGAACTGACATGCACGGCATACCTTCTACCCTTTTGTTCATATATCACCTCTCTGGCTTTGATGGTTTTGAAGGTTTGGCTGTTACTGGTTGTGTGACTGGGTCATTGACTTCCCTCTCTGAGCCTTGGTTGTATTATCCATAAGCTGGAAGTGGCAGTAACATCTTATGGGGGTCCTCATGTGGATTTAATGAAGACCAAAGAACTCCATTGGGCATACAGTATGCCCTAGATGTTTTCCTTCTTTCTTTTTTAACTCCACAAATCTCAGTTTATGTGAGGGAAAACAAAGGAGAACATCAGATGGAGCAGGATGTCTGCTGCTGGGCATGTAATATGCAGCTCTGGGGATAAGAGCCAAGGGGAGGGACGTGCACGCTGGGGGAATTTTGGAGCCACTTGACTTAAGAAGCTCAAGCTAATCAGTCCCTCTCAGCTCATCATGGACGTTGCAATCAGGGCTCCCCCTGCTCACCTGCTGCTCTGCCCTTGGGGAATCTGCCAGAGCCAATCATGGAGCTTTGTTCTCCCAGCTCAGCTCCTTGGAGGAGCACTCTGGGCTTGGCCAGGAGAGACAGCAGGAGGACTCATGGAATCCTGGGCATTGGGTATAGATCTAGATGGCCCTGTGCAATACCTTCAATTCTCTCACAAGGGTAAAGAGAGGATGTGACTTAGCCAAGGTCACAGAGACAGCTGGATTGAGAGAAAAGAGGAGATTTTTATATTTACTGATGTTGCCATTCATTCACTCAAGAGGTTTTATTGATCGTCTATTATGAGTGCAGGGCATCACAGGTCACACAAAGCCACACTGCATTCCTAATTCTACCTCCTTTCTAGAGCCCCATACTTTTTTCTCTAAAGACCAAAGTCACTCCTGTGGTAATTTTACTCAGGCCTGGACAAGGGCCATGGAGGTTCCTGCTGGCCCCTTTGTCCCCTGCCACCAGCTCAGTCTTAGATTCTCAAGCCCTAAAAATTGCTCAGGACACCAGGAAATAGTGGATCCAGTTGAAGTCAGTGGAATTTACTTTATTTGAATTGACTTGAACTGAATGAAATAGAATTACAAAACTAAATGGAAATAATTGAATTGAAATATAACAAATTGGGTTGAATCAGGATTAATTGAAATGAAATCAGTTGAGAATGTATTGAATCATGGTACTACTAAAGGTTTGGACCTCACCTCCCCGACCCTGCTCCTCGTATCCTGAGAGGATTAAAGCCCAACAAAGGGGAGCATGGGGCAGGGTGTGATGGAGGGTCAATGACTTTGAGAAGGTCGAGAAAGTGGCAGAGCCAGGCTTCCAAGCCAGGTCATCTGACTCCCTGGTCAGCATCTGTCTCACTATCCCATATTTCCAGAATGAGTGGGGTCTGAGGCTGGGTTTCTGAGAAACAAGCCAGAAGTCAGTAGAAATCAGCAAGTGAAAAGAACTTTGGGAAAAATGGTGTGCAAAATTTTTGGAACTGCTCCACCTTCTAATGAATAACCAAACTTGTTGACCTCTGACATTGTCTTTCCAAGATAGTTCTTATCTGGGCTGTGGTGGGTACATGGGGAAAGAGAAGTTTAAAGGCTCTGAGCCTACTTTGGCCATGATTCTTTATGAAATTGACTTTACTTTGAGGAATAGAGATTATACTTGTAGCTGACTACCCTCCTTGAATTCCCAATCACAAGATCACTGTGCCTAAAAGTCCACTGTTAATACCGTTCCTTGGATAATGTTTTAAAAATATTCTATTAAAATATATATGTGCTAGCTGGAGGAGATAGCATATTTAATATCCACATTTTAGTGTATTAACCTTATTGTATCAACTATCTGACACCAGAATGAAGGCTTGTGTGGATGGTGGAATGAAGTATGATTTGCAATAGAGAAGTTGGTTTGGATGGGTGTTATGTAAAAATGTTATTTTTAAAAATTGATACAAATTGCTCTATCCAGGAATTTAAATCTGAAAGTCTCTATAATGAGGAGGCATTAGTTTTATGATGAAAACATTATATAATAATAATCTGGATTCCTAAGGAAAATGCAAATGGTAGTCCATTGACCTCTTGCACACTTCTCTCCCCACAAATGGTCATAACTGCTAATCAGCACTCAACATAAGAATTAAGCTTCACAAGTAATCTTTATACCAATGAGGGGAGGTAAGTCTGACACTCTTGGCCTCATTTTACAGAGGAGAAACTAAGCCCTGGAGATGTTCAGTAATGCACCTTCTGTCTCGCGGGGATTCAGAGGCAGAAAGAGGACCAGAGTTTCCACCTTGGCTGCCTGAACCCGGAAGTCTCTCAGACGTGTTATATATACACTGTGCAACTGCAATCGATTTCCCATCGTCGTTCCTTGGTTGTGTGGGACATGGGAGGCAGAAGTCATGGGGTGGGCACCTCAAAAGCCAAGGGTGGCTCCAGTCCATTTCACAGACTTGAGCCACCGGTGGAGCAGCCTCTGGAGTGTGTAATCACGTTAATGAGCTGTGGTGCTTGTCAAGGTATGTGATCCGGACGCTTGTTGCTGTGATCTGGACATAATTGACCCTGCCACAGGAACAGCAAACTGGCCGACAGGCTCTCAGCAAACCACAGGCTGGGCAAAATGACACACTGAGGGATGTGGCCAGCTACCCTGGCTCCACAGTTCTTCAATGTTTATGACACAGTTGTCCTTGCCAACAAGCACTCAAACCAGAAGTAAGGGTCCTGTTGGAATAGATGGGGGGGGTGGTGGTGATGGTGATAGATTTTGGCAGCAGGGTGGGTCCTCACTCTACCTGCCTGCAAAGTTTTCAGATGAAAGTGAATTGGACTCAGGAAGATTCCCAAAGGAAAATTGCTGTCACTTCACTTAGACACACACATCTCCAATCTCCATCCATAAAAGGGATCCTCTCAGGATGTGGCTCTACCCTGAGCTCCGTGAACAATCCCCAGGAGGAGCCTCAGACAAGCCACTGAGGGGCTTCCATCACTGTGGCTTCATTCTTCATTCCAGGGTCCATCTTTACTCCAGTTCCAGGAACTGGATGTTCTTATGTTCCCTTTGGATCAAGTCTCTGCACTTGTTTCCGCCATAAGCCTCATTCACTCCACAAATATTTAATGGGCACAGGCACTGTTTCCATGATAGGCATTATTCTAAATCCTGGGAATATAGAGGTAAACATAGTGGACAATGTCTGCATGGCGATGATAGTCAAGGGGGAGACAAATAAACAACAACAAGAAAGCCAAAATATATACCTTAATTTCAGGAGTGGTAAGTCTTATGAAGACAAATAAATGAAGGAAAAGCATCAAATATATTAATCTAGTTGGCAGGGGTAAAGTGGTGAGGTGGTCAGGGAAGTCTTCTCTAAAGATGAAGCATTTGAACAGAGTCCTGTTTGGTGGGAAAAGGAGTCCTGTGGCTGTCTGGGAGAAAGTGTTCCAGGTGTAGGGGGTCAAAGACAAAGACACTAAGATAGGACAATTGAGGAAGGTCAAGGAGTCATTAGCAGGCCAACAAGGCTTCAGTGAAATGAGGGCAGAGGGCAGCTATAGGAAATGAAGTCAGGTAGGGAGCTGGACCCAATTCCTTACTGTTAGGTTGGCTGGACAGAGCCTTGAAGGCCAAGGTAAGCTTGTTGAAGTTCTCAGTCTGGTCTATGTTCTGCGAGATTCTTCTGATGTTAGTGGGATCTGGGATGGAAGATGGCTCCCTCCATGTTCTTGCCTGATGGTCCCTAAGTTGGCCAATTCCAACTCTCAAACTCTTTCTCTAGGCATCTCCATATAAGCCAAGAGTAGCAGTTATTAAAGCTAAAGACACAGAGAGGGCTTACAAGTCCCCGTGTTTTACTCCTGGGTTCTTTGATCTTTTTTTTATTTTTTTCTTTCCCCTGGGATTGAGCCAAATTCCATTCCAGCTTAAGTCTGGTCCCTGCTCCTTGCTTGTCTTTGCCCCAGTGGGTCAGTGTTACTGTTGCTTGCTCTGACGATCTCTAAAAGTACTCGGAAAGCTGGCTTTGCTAGAATAAAATGGAAGTACTTTGTAATGGAGATTGTAACTGGAAAGAAGTTTGTTTAACTGATGTGTTTTCCTCATCATTGTTGGTGGGAAAAACTGGCCTCAGTCAAAATTTCAGACTCTTGTCTTGCCACACCCCACAGCCCTATTTCAAGCCCGTGAATGTTTGCACACATTGCACACTCTTCTCTCTGCCAGGAATTGGTATCCCCCACTCCTTCTTCACTGAAACATCTACTCACAAGACAGAATTTTTCTGAGAAGGCTTTTGACGATCCTGGGTTGCTACGCATCTTCCGGTGGGTTCATTGGCCCCCTGTCTTCCCCTGTCCCCCCTTCGTGTGATGCTCTAATTACCTAGTCCTAAACCTGTCCTCCCCTAGAGAAGGGGAGGGGTGTAACTCGGTAGTTAAAAGCATCACCAGAGTCACACTGCTTTAGTTCAAATTCTGATGCTACTGCTTGCTAGATCCGTAGATTTGGGGTTAGGTTTTTTTTAATTTCCTCCCAGCCTCTGTGTACTCATCTCTAAAACTGGGATGATAATAATGCTATCCTATTAGGCTTCTTGGATATGATAATCAATGCCAACCAATCTCCTTGTGTCTCGTTTTACCCCTCTACATAGCTAAAATAGTGAGTTTTTTTTTTTAAATGTGCTCTTTCCACAGGTTTTTTGCCTGCTTGTAACCTGTTTCTCATTATTCAAGTCTTAGGTTCCATAACTGTTCAGAAAGGCTTTCCATGGCCATTGCATTGGAAGTAGACTCTACTCTGTCCCATTACTCTTCAGAGTCATAAACAGTGCTATTTACCAAACATTTTCAGTTCTACCTCTTTCTATGGACTGGACAAGATGGCACCTGGTGTTCCCTGATGTTAGGAGGGACCGTATGCCTAGTTGTCAGCAAAAATAACTAATTTTTCTAAGATTCAAAGTTATTTATTTATTATCTATCTATCTAGCTAGCTATCTATTTATTTATTTTTAGAGAGAGAAAGAGAGCAGGCAAAGGCATGAGCAACAGGAAGGGGCAGAGGGAGACGGAGAGACAGAATCCCAAGCAGGCTCCACACTCACCTGACTCATGATACTGAGATCTGAAATCAAGAGTTGGCTGCTTATCTGACTGAGCCACCCAGGCGCCCCTTCTCATCTTTTCATTACCAATGCAAGACCTTCCAGAGATCTCATTTCCCTCTGGTATGGTAACAGGCAGTTCCCAAGATGAGTCCCTATATGATCATGAAGATTAGAAAAGATTCCCTTGTCCTCCAGACCCAGGATGTAGCATGAGCAACAATGAAACTTATGACACTGAGACTTGGGGGTAGTTTATTACTGCAACATGACCTAGGCTAAACTGACTAATACACTCTTTGAATTATTTATCTTTCTCTATGAATATGTGTGTTAATTATTTCTCAGTGTCTGCTCTCCCTTGCTTCTATAATCATAGAACTCTCCCTTTTTTAATAATCTTTTTTTAATTTTTAATAAACATATATGTATTATTAGTCCCGGGGGGACAGGTCTGTGAATCGCCAGGTTTACACACTTCACAGCACTCACCATAGCACATACCCTTCCCAATATCTGTAACCCCACCACCCTCTCCCTCCCCTGCTCCCCCAAGCAACTCTGTTTGTTTTGTGACATTAAGAAGAACTCTCCCTTTTGAGCTAAGGAATGGCTTTGTAGAATAAAGGCTACACCTTCCAGGTCCCCTGACAGTTTAGTATCACATGTGACAAGCTCTGGCCAATGTGATGTGAGCAGAAGTGAAGTTTGCCCCTTCTGAGCCTGACTCTTAAAGAGAAAGCCGTACCCTCTCCTTCCTATTGGCTAGAAGATGGAAATGCTGATTTCATCTCTAATAAGCAGATAGGGGAGATACTGTTGCGATGACAGAACAAAAGGAGAGAAGGAGTCCATCTTCCTGATGGTGTGGAATTATCACACCAGCCCTGGATTCCTTATACCTAGGTTGTTCTATGATTAAAAATAAAGTTTTGATCTGTAGAACCTGTGTTATTTGGGGTTGCTATTCTAGCGATCAAGTCTGTTCCCCAATATCCTACTTCAAGTCATCTTGCTCATTTATTCAATTGACTGATGTCTATTACCATGGCCCCATCACACATGCACACACCTGTATCTTCTCACAGAACAGGAATTCTTTCCTTCTTATTCATGGCTGCATCCACAGAGCTTAGCACACTGCCTGTCATAGAGTAAGTGCCTAAGAATATCTGTTGCATAATGAAGTATAAATGACATACAGTAATCTCTAAATAAATCATTATTGACTGTTACTAGGTATTACTCTTCTTTACACTTCAGAAGAGTCTTTTCTATGATCTGCCAAGACCGTTCCTGAGGCCTCTGATGTTTCTCTCGCCTACAAGAGCATTTCTCTTCTTTCTTACTTGCCAAGTCCTTCACGAATAAGCTCTGGACTGATGTCAGAGATGTGCAGAATGCAATGGCTATAAAGGACCTTAGCGGTCACATGGCATGACTCTCTCACTTTACAAGCATGAGAACAAGCTCAGAGAGGGGAGATTAGCTTGTGTTTTAGTCCGTTTGGGCTGTTGTAATAGAAGACCATAGATTGGGTGGCTTAATGACAACAGAAATTTATTTCTTACTGTTCTGAGGCTGGAAGACCAAGACCAGGGTGCCAGCAGATTCGGTGTCTGGCGAATCCACTTCCTGATGGTAACTGCTGACTTCTTGTATCCTCCATGACAAGAGAGGGCAAGAGACCCCCAACATTTATTTTCTAAAGGCATGAATCTCACTGATGAGGGTTCTACCCTCAGGACCTAACTGGCCCCCAAAGTCCCCATATTCCAATACTAACACCCCAGGACTGAGAATTGCAAAGTATGAATTTGGGGGTGGAGTCCAGTCCATAGCAATTTGTTACAAGTCACACGGTGAATTGGTGAGAGAAGGGCCCTTCTTTTAGTATGCTTATTGTCACCAGAATTTCCAGCTCCTCTTAGGTGAGTTATTCTTTGATCAGACTTCAAAGATATAGGTGGATTGTATTTCTTAACATCTCTTCTATTGGGACTTTACAATTGCTGTGAGATAATGTCCCCACCTTTGCACTTCACGACTTTCCCGCATTTGGAACCCAAAAGGGCTAAAGCCAGAAGGTCCCTCAAAGGTGAGTTAGGTAATGTCTTTGTTCTCCACGGGGATACTGAAGCCCGGAATGACAAAGAAACTCCTCTGACCACACTTGGTCCATTGAGAGACACTGGGAGGAACTTCTGGCATCTCTATGGAAATGTCATCCGAAGTGAGAGTTAGACATTTTGGGAGATCATGTCATGGTCCAGGAGGTATTAGAGCCAAGGCTTGACAGGGGATAACAGGGTTATGGGTGAGAGACTCAGCGATCATATGAGTGTCAATAAGAACAAATCATGTGAGTTTCAGTAAAATCTGCTGCCAACACTGAGAACAAATATAACTCAACACAGTAAATATGGCATATAATACAATCTAATATAGCAAAGTCAATGAGATGGTGTGCATCTGCTTTCTTCACCAGTGTTAGCCTTCTTCAAGTCCAGGAGAAGTGAAAGAAAAACTAGAAAAATAATGTCCATCATAGCACAGGTGCCTGGTAAATGTCCTTGAAGTCAGTTCATTTGACCCATTCAGCTTTTTGCAGCTTCCCCTCTTCTTCTGATCCCCAGTGGACATCTTACGGTTGCAGGCAGTTGAAGGTTTGGAGGGATCCCCAGCATCATCTGGCCCATATTTCCCAGAAGATTTGATCAATAAGTTCCTCCATTAAAAAAAAAAAAATGCTTGTTTGATCAAATACTCAGGATGCGAGCAAACATAGTCATGGTTCTGGGATATCCCATGTTACAAACAAACAAACAAACAAACAAACAAAAATTACCAAAAAGGAAAAAAAAATGTGTGGAACTTCTCAACTCCATATTTCTCTACAATATGTGGTCACAAAACCCTTTTTAAAATTGATTTTGCAAACCATGAATATGGCAGAGAATAGTTTGGAAAAATCACTGTAGCCCAAACCCCTCACCTGGTGTGTGAGAAAAAAAAAAAAAAATAGAGGCTCAGAGGAGGGAAAGTGGCAGAGTTAGGACGAGAACCTGGGTCCTCTAACCTGGAGTAGACTATATGTGGTGTCTTCCTGTGAGAGAGATGGCATGTTCTTAAAGCAGTTCTGAATGGTCCATGACAGCTCATCTGTCAATCGATAGTGTCACAGAAATATGCAACCAAGACACTGTGTTGTGAAATGAATGGATTTACAGACCAGGAGACCAGGCCTGTGCTCCGCTCATTAAGAAAAATCTGTGTGCTGAACATCAGTGTGACAGGCCCATCGAGGGATTTGTTTAGCTCATTTAGAGTAATGGAGACGTGGGATTAACCATTTTAAAATCAAGCCACTGTGCTTCCGTGGCCCCAAGTGCAACTCAGCCACCCAGCTGAGCCTACTTGGATGCTATCTTGTTTCTAATCTCCATGCCCAGCTGTGCTCTCCTCTATAGCCCAAGCCTCTGGGGCGTGGCCTGGGGCTTCCCTCCACAGAGCATGGACTGACCAGAGGCCTGGAGGAGCAACTCGGAAGTTAGTCATTGACTCTCTGCTCTCTCATGGCTCCCTTCTCAAATTTTCATACATAGTGGAGTTGGTATCACAAGTGGGTTTTGCAGACTCACATGGGAACCCTACCTATAACTGCTCCCACCCTTTCCTTGACTTCTTCCCTCCATGCAACTGGAACATACCCTCGCCCTCTTCCTGCCAATGACCACTCCCCCTGCTTGCTCTCTGCACTCCTATGCCCACCACTATTTCCATTTGTCTTCCAACCTCCTTCTCCAACACCAACATTTCCCTCTCTATGGTTCTTTTCAGCAGTTTACGAATACACTCTATTATTTTCCTTTTGCATATGCATAAACAGAAAGGTTAATTAAGTCACTTCAGCTACTAAAAATGTTCTCTATTCTTCTCCATATCCAGAGTTCTCAAAAGCATTGTCTCTTTTGCATGTAGTCTCTATTCCTCACCAAGTTATTGCATCTTCAGCACACTCAATTTCTGCCTTATCACTTCAGCCGAAATTAGGCCACCTTCATGTTGCAAAATCTAAGGTGTAGTCTGAAGTCTTCACTTCACTTGACCTCTCAACCATCTGAAAAACATTGCCATTCTCCTTGGAATCCTCTTCTGATTCTCCTCCCACTTGGCTGTACTCATTCTCCATTTCTCCTGCCAGCCCCTCCTTTTCTACCTAAGATATTAAGCTCCCCAGAGCTTGATTCTGAGTCTCCTCCCCTGTTGAATTCCTTGCTTTGCTTTATTGTGATCTGTGTTTCTCACTGCTCACTTCCTCGGTGGATAGCACAGACCCTTCCCATGATTAAGCTTCATGTCTATGCAATGTGTCCCACATTTATCCCCGTGATCCAACTTCCTGACGGCTGTCCCCAACTGCAATCTTCACCTCTTGCCAGCATCCTGTTTCTTTTCCTCTCATGTTTCTCATATCCCTTAATCACCTAATTTATTTTTTTTAAGATTTATTTATTTGAGAGAGAGAGAGAGAGCATGAGAGGGAGGGGCCGAGGGAAAAAGAGAGAGAGAATCCCAAGCAGACTCCGTGTTGAAGAGGATCCTGAGAACACTACCTGAGCCAAATCCAAGAGTCCAACACTCAACCAATTATGTTAACCAGGCATCCCAATCCCTAATCCTTAATTTTTTATGTCAGAAACTTGGGAGCCATTTTTGACACCTTGCTTTCCCTCTTCCCTCTGGTAGCACAAATCGTCAATCACAAAATCTTAGAGAATCTATGTCCAAAATGCAGGACAGGTCTATTGACTCTTCACCATTCACTCCTTCTCCTCAGGATCAAAGACAACCACCAAGTCACCTGATGCCCTTCTGCAGAATTCTCAACATTAGAGACAGCATGCTTGGTTTCATTTCTTTAGGTCATGATCATTTTACCCAACCACTTAAAACCTCCAGTGGCTTCTGTTTAGTCCTAGAATGCAGGTCACAATCTTTCTTCTCATCTACAAAGACCCGGCACAATGTGAACCCCCCCCCCCATCCTACCTCTCTCCACTCTCCTTATCTGCAGGGTCCACTCATTCTGGCATTTCATCTGCTCCTTTAATGCCACCTGCTCCTTCCTATCTCAAGGCATCTACACCTGCTGGTCCCTTCCCTTTAAAAAAAAAGAATACTCATTTCTTACCATCACCCCTGAGAGAAATATCTCCTGACCGGCTGGATCGGGTTAGTCCTCCCCTTTACCACCATTAAAACTCATGACCTCCTATATTTTTCTTTCATTGCATTTATCAATAATTTAATTATACAGACTTCACATCTGCATCCTTGATTGGAACATAACATCCATGAGGGCAGGCAACAAGGCTTAAATGTTTTATGATTCCAGCAGGAGCCCTGTGGTTGTCATATAATCCTTGTGCAATAAATGCATGTGGAAGAAATACAAATAAATGGCATGAGACTGTTTTTGGAAATGAAGGGCATCAGATGTAGAATATTCATCTCTCTCTAGCTGTCTATGGCCTTCTCTGGGAAATGGAGGGGGTGGGGAAAGCCCACCTTGTCTATTTCATGAGTTCATAATGACAGTGAGCTGCAGCGGGCTTGGTGGATCTCTGTAAATACACAGCAAACTATTTGTTATTGCTCTTTGCTTCAGACTGTCTCTGAAAGGAGGAGCGTGGGCTGCTTTTGTGATAGGAAGATACAAGCTTAGATTTCTAGAATGGCCCTAAGAAAGTCTATCTCTCTGGATCTCAGTACTTCCAGGTATAAAAAGGAAGCAATTGGGCCAGACATGCCTGCAAGTCCATTCCTCCCGTGTTAATCCATGACCAGCTCATGCACAGCAAGGTACAGAGATGGCCTAATCAAATGCTTCGGCAGATAACTTGTGCTGTCGCAGATGATCACTAGGAAGGGGGAAATTCATCTCCAGAGCAAGGCCACGTTTAGAGGACGACTCTGTTGCTGTGGTGCCATATGGACAATTCTCATGAACGAGCTCTGGGCTTGGTTTCAGGGGCCAGGGTGTCAATTCCAGGTCTGTTGCTTGTCAGTGGTAGAACCCAGAACTGCTTTTTTATACTTGTGAAGCCTCAGCATCCTCACTGGAAACACACAGGAGTCCCATGACTGACCTCAGTGAGCCAAAGTGGGGGAGAAAACAAGATCATGGTCAGGGAAGTCAGCTGTCAAATCAAAAAGGCTGCACACCATTTTCAGCAGGCAGGCACCTGACATCTCCCGAAAAGTGGAAGTGGGCCCTATTTTCCTTCTACAGAGGAGCCCGCTATAGAGCTTTGGAAACAAAAGGTGACACGAGCAGCCCCAGCACTTTAAAGCAGCAAATTGTTCCCAGTCCTTAGCCTGCAGCACAGTGCACAATTTTTTATCCAGAGATGGCAAAAATTGGGCCTGGAGTAACTTGATACTGCAGGCTATTGTCTCACAAATGATTTATAGCCAAGGTTGCTCTGTGCTCAGAAGTTTGCACACTGCCCAAGGCCCCCTCTCCAGAAGGGAATCTTGCCTCCCCTTGGGAATGGGTCTCTGGATATGAATATGAAAACTCTGTTTATCCTCTGATACTCCCTGGAAGCTGTTTCTGGCTATGTTCTAAGAATATCGAAGGTCCATCCCTGTGGAGTGGTTAGTAAGGGACAAGGCCTCCTGGTAAGAGGTATGTCTTAAATTGTGTCTGCTAAAAAAAAAAAAAAAAAAAAAAAATAGCTGTGTGTGTGTGTATGTGCATGTGCTCACGCGTGCCCTTGCGTGTGTGTGAAAAGGACATCAAATACAAATAGTTTAAAATCCAAACTCTGCCATTTATTGACTTTAACAACTTGGAAAGGTTGTTTACTTGTTTGAGCTGCTATTTCCTCTCCCATGAAAGGAGATATTAATGCCTCTGTGATGGGATCATGCGAGGCTCAAAAGATGAAATGCAGGTCAAGCCTTTGGCTCTATGCGTGACACATTCTAGGGGCTTACTGGGTGTCAGGGATTTTTCTTCCTTTAGGAAAGGGCAAGAGGTCACCTTGGGCCATTCAGTTTGAAAGGTGGTGCCTACAGCAGCTGTTCCTCACTTTTGTGGCTGTTATCAGTCATCTACTGCTGTGTAACAAGCGACCACAAATCTCAAGGCCATGCAATGAGCCTTTATTTATCCTCCAGCCCTGCTGATCTTGGCTGGACCCAAGCAGGTGGTCCTAGGCTGCAAATCGGCAAGGTCCACCCGCCGGGCTCCTGGTCCCCCTTGGGCCAACAGGTGAGACAGATATGTTCTTGTAGATATGGCAGAACTGCAAGACAGCAAATGGAGACACAAGATGGCTTTGGAAGCCTAGGTTGAAAATGGACACCCTGTTGTTTCCAACCCTCTTCCACTGTCCAAAGCCAGGCATGTGATTTAGCTCAAATTTAGGAGGTGTTAAAATGCACTTGGCATTTTAGGAAGGAAGGAAGGAAGGAAGTAAAAATCACTTGACAAAAGTTATGAATGCAGGACAGGATAAAGAGCTGGGGCCATTAATAAAATCTAGCACAGCTGCCATGCATCCAAATACTGTTCCATTTTCATGTATGTGGAAGGGGAACACACCATAAAAGGTGAAATGAAGTCCTTCCTCCCTCCTTTCTAAGCAGGAGGAAGATAAATATTTTTCCCCCTGCTTCCAGTAGCTAAAGCTGGAGTAAAGCAGACCAATCATATATTTCAGCCCAGAATATTGATGTTTTCTTTTGAATTCTATTTGTTTTTACTTTCTAAAATCACTTTGGATTCATCTTTTTATTAAGTAATGTATGCACATCGTGCAAAAGTCAAATGATCTAAACAGCCATATTACAGTAAAAAGACATCTCCTGTCTCCCATTTCTTCATCTTTTACTTGATGAAACTCTTATAACCAAGATGGTCTGCAGTCTTCCGGGGAAATCTACTTAGGTACATGCAACAGCATAGCCATCCCTTTTTTGCTTAATGTGAAGGATACACACACCATTCTGTACCTTGATTTCTCACTTGACAATATATCTTGTAGATCTTGCCATGATAGGTGTAACTACTTTTTGTTAAACAACTGCCAATATTCCTTTAAAAGGGGGGACTGTGAGTCCTTAAGGAGGAATCCAAAGATTTGGGGTTAGTTAGAAATCACTTCTGTGGCTTCAGTGCGGTTGGGAGTTCAACAATAGGACATGAATAGAGGGTCAGTGTTGGGAGAAGAGGATGCCAGAAGTAGATCATTCCAGGGCCAAGAGCTTGGCTGTGCTCTGTCTCTTTCCATTCCTACCTGAGTCTGGTCCAAAAGCCTTTCCAACAGAACTCTGCACCACCCCTCTCCCTCCAAGTACCGTTCCTCTCTGCTGAAGTTTACACAAAGTTGGTTTCTTTCATCAGCAATCAAGAACCCTAACTAATACAGAATGTTGCTAGGAGCAGGCTATCTGCAGGAGACCTGGGATCGATAGGACCAGAGTAGGGCTGAAGACAGCAACAATCCACTGGTACTGAATGATGGGAATCTCAGAGTAAGAGGTAGTGAATGGGGAGGCACCAGCGCAGGGTCTGAGCATTCATGCACCAAGTGTTTCTTGAGTTCTTAACATGGGCTGGACGTGATCGTCAGTGTTGAGGATCTAGTGAAAGGAAAGTAGACAAGGTCTCTGGCCTCAGGGAACTCACATGCTAGCACAGCAGAGACAATAAAGAAGCTAACAAATGTCCGGCATAACATCAGGTAGCGATACGTCTTAGGAAAAAGGAACAGAAGATGACAGGGATACCATTTTAATAAGAGAGAAGAAAAGAGGCCACCAGGCTCCACCAGCACCAGATTCTGCTCACTCAGTGCCTTTTCCACCATGGATCGGCAGTCGTCCAGCCCATGGATTTTGAAACCTATCTCCCTTATTATTTATTCTCTAAAAATTTGCTGTAATGTTTGACCTCTCCACTAGAGCTGAGTATTTCCTGTAAAGATGCTGTAAGTTGCAATGCTCTCTCCCCAGGCGGGAGCCTTCCTTCACAAAGACCACTTACTAAAACTCCACTGTGAACTGGGGAACAAAGAAGCTCTAGGGAGATGAGACAAAATGAGTGAAGCTTTCCACTGAAAGCCTCAGTGACTCCATGTAGTTTATAGAATCTCTCATTCCATTTGGCACTTGGGGTGCTCCATGTCCAGATTTTCAGCACTCCTTCTAATTTCTCTCCCTTAGAATATTTTCCAGCAAATGGTCATTCCCTTCCCTTTCCCCCTGGTGTGGGGCACAATTTTCTGTTCCACTTTGGGATTGGCAGGGGCCAGTACAAGGTGAAAGCAGAGGCAACGCAATCGAAGGTTCTAAATGTTCTTGTGCCTGTGGCTTGTTCTCTTGAGCTTCTGTGTACGTCCTTGAGGACAGACCTGTTCTGCCACTTCTCCAAGGAGGATGTAGGCACCTGTGGATGAGACATGTATGGAACAATGTCTGGAGTATGAGTGGGAAAAGAAGGTAAAAGCTTGTTGCCATAAGCCACTAAGTTTGGGGGTTGGTTATGTAGCAGGTTTGCAGCAACTGGTAATACTTTAATAATGAACTCAACAGGGCCACCTTCATGGCTCAGTGGGTTAAGCCTCTGCCTTTGGTTCAGGCCATGATCTCAGAGTCCTGGGATTGAGCCCTTTGTTGGACTCTCTGCTCAGTGGAGAGCCTGCTTCGCTCTCTCTCTATGCCTGCCTCTCTGCCTACTTGTGATCTCTGTCTGTCAAATAAATAAATAAAATATTAAAAAAATAAAAAAAATAATGAACTCAATAATTCACTGTTTATCTCCATAGGGATTGTTGCCCATAGGGCCCAAGCCATCTGAGCTAGCTTCTCTCTCTAGGCATCATACCTCCATGTCTAAAGCATCCTTGCTAAGAAGATGTCCTGGAGACAAGAAAACGTGGGCTTGAGTTCCTGTCTGGCCACTTATTAGCTTTGGGGAATCATTCAGTTTCCTTGTGCTTCAATCTTCTCCAGTGTAAAGTGAGATTAATAACGTTTACCTTTGTAGACTCTTGCCAGGATTCAGCATATCACATATGTAAAGCTTGGCACTTACTATATGCTCAGTATATGTTTCGATTTTTATTACATGTTTTCTTAGATAACATTGCAATAATGCTTTGAGGCAGGGTGTATTATTACCACCATTTTACATGGGAAAAAAGGGAGACGTGGACAAGTTAATTTACTTGTCTCACAGTTATCAAGTGGCGAGCTGAGGATACACACCAGGCAGCTGGACCCAGAAACTTTACCTTCACAGCCGTATTATGGGGCGTGGATGATTGCTGAGATTTCTTTCAGTTTCTCTGCTACGTGGTTCCTTGGTCAGAAATATAAGTGCCAGGGTGTAAATAAGGGAGGTATGTTCTCTGAGCTCAGCCTTTTCCAAAGTGTGAGATGCACACTGGCGGTGGTCCAAGAGGCAATTTAGATGGGACAGGACCCTGAAGACAGCAGATATCCAATCACATTGTAAGAAAGTCATTTCCTTTCCAATTATCTTCAAATGTCAAAGAAAAACAAAATCTTAGTTGGGTGCTAGCATCTTTTACACTTTTAACACTTGCTAACCTCCCCACTTCCATCCTTTTTTATAACAAAGTAAGAGCTTGATCTAGGCAGAGAGCTTCTCTTTTTTTTTAATTTATTTTTTATTTTCAGCATAACAGTATTCATTATTTTTGCACCACACCCAGTGTTCCATGCAATCCGTGCCCTCTATAATACCCACCACCTGGTACCCCGACCTCCCACCCCCTGCCCCTTCAAAGCCCTCAGATTGTTTTTCAGAGTCCATAGTCTCTCATGGTTCACCTCCCCTTCTAATTTCCCCCAATTCCCTTCTCCTCTCTAACTCTCCATGTCCTCCATGCTATTTGTTATGGTCCACAAATAAGTGAAACCATATGATAATTGACTCTCTCTGCTTGACTTACTTCATTCAGCATAATCTCTTCCAGTCCCATCCATGTTGCTACAAAAGTTGGGTATTCGTCCTTTCTGATGGAGGCATAATACTCCATAGTGTATATGGACCACATCATCCTTATCCATTCGTCCGTTGAAGGGCATCTTGATTCTTTCCACAGTTCGGCGACTATGGCCATTGCTGCTATATACATTGGGGTACAGATGGCCCTTCTTTTCACTACATCTGTACCTTTGGGGTAAATACCCAGTAGTGCAATGGCAGGGTCATAGGGAAGTTCTATTTTTAATTTCTTGAGGAATCTCCACAGTGTTCTCCAAAGAGGCTGCACCAACTTTCATTCCCACCAACAGTGGAAGAGGGTTCCCCTTTCTCCACATCCCCTCCAACACATATTGTTTCCTGTCTTGCTAATTTTGGCCATTAGGCAGAGAACTTCTGATAAGAAACAGCATCCTGTTAGAATTTCACTAACCAAGTTGCGTCTCTGTGAGTGGTATCATTACCATTGTAATATTCCCACTGTCTTCTATTTAAACATGTGCTTTTGACTTTCCCTTTAGTATGGAAGTTTAAAGTCCCCCTGGGAGAAGCATTTCTTTAACTAAAAAGGGTACCCCTGGGGATAAAAATATATGTTTATAAAAAATAAAAAATTATATATAAAAAAATAACTAAAAAGGGTTAATAGAAGGAAAACAAGTTACATAAATAAAGAACATAAATGGTCTCTGAATAACAAAAATCATGAAGGTGGTGGTTGAAACGATGGTCAGTTAGGAAGGACTGTTTCATGAAGGGTTGGCATTTTACTTTTGTCTACCTCTTGCCCCACCCACACTACAGAATCAGTATTTCAGTCCCCATGGAAGTCCAGTAACTCAGAAGGATCCCTTGGCAGCGAAACTGGGGACAGTGGTAAACGTTTGAAACACAAGTATCACACCTGTTTGTTTGAGTTTACACAGCCCCCTAAAAAAATCCCAAACTGGACAGCAGAAACCCTGGATCTCTTCTGGTTAGCTGTGTGACTGCAAACAACCTGCTCCAGCAAGCTGAGCCCCAACAGCCTCATTTACAAAAACAGGTATTTTAAATAGATGATATGCAAGGCCTCAGCCATTGCAAAAGTGTGTGAATATTTTCAATATTATTTTTATTAAAAGAAGCACTTTACCATTGAGAATTTCAAATGTTTTTATAATAAAGCCCCAGAATCAAGGGCAACAATATATTTGCAATAGAAAGTGCATTAGCATATTTTGATAGTTTTTGATCATTTGTGCATGTATTAAAATGAAACATTTGGTAAAAATTAAACATTATATGCAAATGAGTGCAACAAGCCTACTTTTGGAATAATAATTCATTATCTCCCTTATAATATATGTGAGTGGCTTCGTTTTATTTTCCAGTACACTGTAGCCATTAAGTCAGCACGTTGGAAGTTGACCAAGAAAGTGTAACTGAGGATCCAATCTTTCATTTACATAAATCCCAGAATTACACCTGTCGAAACTGTATGCTATTAATAGGTAACAAGACTGTCACTCGATGTTCATTTATAATGTTGTCACTGGAACCTAATAAACATTTAGGACATATTTCAGAAATTGTTGTAAATTTTTTTAAAATTTTTTTGCCAGGAAGAAGAAAGCATGTTTGTGCTATAACAAAAACGTTTTACACTGGAAAGATACTGCTAGCAGAGGTGTTGACTTTTTCCCTTGCATATTTTTTCCTTCTTTTGCTTTTTCAAAACAAGAGTCCACATAATTGTGGTATTAAGCTGGAATGAAATAGGACAATCTTGTGCTTCACTGCCTTCATGTTTTCAGTAAGGATATTTTGACCCAACTTTCTTACGGTTGCACAGTTACTAGAGGTGCCAGAACTAGACCCCAAGGCTCTTGACTTCCTGTTAAGTATGTTTATGTATTTCTGCATGCATTGATATGTATGATATAAATACAGAGACTATAAATATATATGCAAACATGACAACCATTATGGGGATTATTCTTCAAGGTCACGTCTAGAGAATCATGGAGTGAGTCAAGCTTCTCATCAATACTGTAGTTTTATTTCCTCCCCCATCTCCTTCTGGAATGGCCAAGTCAACCAAATGACAGTCTTTTTTCCACACTGCCACCACGGACAGCCCAAGCTGCTTTTTGGGGACATGAACTCATGCTACACCATGGCACTGTTTGCTGGAAATTTTAATTCCGATAAATTTTGTTTCTTGCAGTAAATTGTACATTCTTTGAGGAGTCTGCCCATTCTCTCCCCAGATTTCTATGTTTTGTGACATCTGTTCCAGGACTAGAATGGAGAATGACTAAAATGTAAAGAACCTTAAACATAAAATAGTCCAACCTACTTCTTTTACTGAAATTAGTGGTTTGTCTAAGATTGCATAGCAAGTGAAAGAAGGGTCCTAATAAAATATACGCAGATATCAGATGTCAGTAAAATAAAACAGCAGATTAGCACTGGAAATGGTTCTGTTGCACATTTGTGCCTTTAAGATCACTAAAAAGTATGTCAACCTTATTTCATAAAATAAACCTTAAGATCAGGTGAATAGATTTTATATATGTTATGTATATTTATATATTTTTTATATATTATATATAACATACCTCTTGTATGATATATTATATTTATATTTATTACAATATTATATATTTATTTTTATATTTTTATTTGTGTATTTTGTTTTTATATTACAAATATAATATTTTTATATTATATTTATTATATAATGTATTATGTAGTTATATAATGTTATATAATCATATATAATAACATATAGTTATATAATGTATATATAATATACATTATTATATACTAACACACATTATATATTATATATAATATATTAATATAATATATTATATATTAAATAATTATATATTATATGTAATTATATATAATTATATAATATATATTATATAATACATATATATTTATGTGTAATATGTTATATATAGTTATGCATATATACATATATAATACATGTGATTACATTTATATATAATATATATTATATTTATACCATATATTTTATATACATATATACTATATTTACATGTGACTATGTGTATGTTGCTATGTTAAATAAGCTAGTAAATCCATGGCCACAGTCCCCAAGCAGCATGAATAAAAAAAGAGTCACTGGGACATAGTCACAGAGACTAAATCTCTAGATGGTCTGCAGTGTGAACTCCAGCAATAGTGAAGAACCTCTGGCCCTGAGACCATGTGAAGACAGGTAAACAACACCCATCACCTTTCCTAACTTCCCAAGCCCAGAGTGAAGCATGATGCTCTTCAAAGGTGCACAATAGAATTGTAACAGAGCACCAACAGGCTTTAAGCTCTGAAATCAGACCAACCTGAATCTGACTCCTGGCTCCTCTTTACTAGCTGTATGTCTGTTGGGCAAATTGATTACTTTTTGAGAGCTTTCTCTACTTTGTAAAATGGATCTAATGATATCTACTTGTTAGGACTGCTGTTAACATTAAATTAAAAGTGAAAACTTAGCATTTTAGACAAGTAACTCTCATACAACAAGTGACCTCTAAAGAGTAGCCATCAATAACAGTGATGGCATAAATTATGGAAGCCACTCAAGTGTCCATCGATAGAGAAATGAATAAAGAAGAAGTGGTATATATACAATGGAATATTACTCAGCCATAAAAAAGAGTGGAATCTTGCCATTTGCAACAATGTGGATGGATCTAGAGAGTGCAATGCTAGGAGAAATAAGTCAGAGAAAGACAAACACTATATGATTTTACTCATACGTGGAATTTAAGAAATAAAATGAACAAAGAAAAAAAGAGGAAAAAAAATCAGATGTTTAATGGTAGAAAACAAATTAATGGTTACGGGGGGAGCTGGGTGAAATAGGTGAAAGGGATTAAGAGTAAATCTACTGTGATGAGTATTGAGAAATGTATAGAAGTGTTGAATCACAGTATTGTTCACCTGCAACAAATACTGGAATTTTAAAATAATAATAAAAATAAAATAAAATAAATAACAGTAGTGGTATTCATAACTGTAGAATTTAACAACATACTAGAAAAGCAAGACCCTGATTGAATCTAGTAGCACTAATTACGAGCTGCTGTACACTATAACCACATTATTCTTATCCTCTCTGGACTGTAAGTTCCTTGAGGGGAAATGCATCCTAATCACATCACACATATGAAAACTGAGACTCAGATCAATGCTCCAGACTCCAACTATTATTCCCAAGAAATCCTAAAATTCAATTAGTATCAATTGATATGGAAATTTTTGCCTATTTTTAAGACAAAAAAAGCACAGTATTCCTTTGCTTACCAGATCATTGTGACCAGGTTTCTCCTATCTGGTGCAATATTCTAGGCCCCCCATGTGAGCCCAATCTACCCTTCCTGTCTCCTCTCAATCCATGCCTCCCCATGAAGAATATATTTCGGACCCTCCAGTCTTCTCACCATTTCCTGAAAATGCTCTATCTATTCGTTCTTCCCTGCTGTCATCTTCGCCCTCTTTTCTGCCTCAATAAGTGCAACTTAATATTCAAGAACCAACTGTGAAACATTCTCCAAACAATCAGGAAGATGGGGATGATAGCAGTAGTCACCGTTTACGGAGCTCTTATCCATGCCAGACACCTTGTTCTTGGAAGTCACACCATGTCCCGTGATGCCATTATGACAGCCATTATTGATTGTGCATCTTGAAAATTTCCATCTATCTGTCATTTTCCTACTCAACATGACATGAGGGCAGATCACTTACCAGCGCTTTCCCAGCACAGATCCTGTTGTTGGTTCACAATCACTATCTGTTGAACTGACAAATGGTAGGATTAGGGTTATAATTAATAAGTGTTTGTTGAATGAAAATACTGCAGAGAAAGTTTAAATATCAGACTGGAGATTGGGTGAATGACTCTCAATTACCTATCAATTGTAAGATTCACGATCTAGCTACCCTCTTGTTCAAAGAAATCCCCTCACGCTGGGAATTAAGAATAGAAATAGGAAGTAGAGACAGTGTGATCTCATGCATATTTGAGCTCCCAGATCTCCCTATCCAAAAAGGCTCAGACGTGGATTCATATGCAGTCGCACATCTGGAGCTATTCCTTCCCCACTGCCTTGGCAGAATCCCTGTGGCTTTGCAGCAGACCGTGCATGAGGGTATCTATAAATAATCACCCAAATGTAATGCCATCCAGCCCGCCAGGTTAAATATAGACATTGGATTAGCTCCAGGGAGGAGGGGACAAGTGATTCCCAACTCAAAGAAATTGTTATGAATTCCATTTGCTGCGTGAATATGTACATTGGATGTTTCCTTCCATAAGGACACCAAAATAGCAATTAACTCAAGGCTAATGTTATAGCTGCTACTGTCTCCCCTGCTTAATCTCTCCCCATCTGGACCCCAACACAGATGCTGATGTGTCTAAATGTGTATGTCAAATGACAGCTCTCTCTACACCTGTTCTAAGTATACCTGCCCTGCCCCCTGCTCACCGCCTCTGCTTCCCTTTGGTGGGAGAAGGTGTTGCATGGGTGACGACACACCATCTTTCCCTTTTATATCATGGATCTCCATAGGATGGTGGAAAGGACTGACCTGTGACTTCAGTCAGAAATGGGTTGAGTCTTTGTTTCCCAATTTACTGGTTGTGTGGTCTTGGGGAAGTTAGTTAACCTCTCTGGTTCTCATCAATTTCTCTATTTATAAAATGGAGATTATCTAGCTTACTTGATAGTACAAGTTTCTCTATGTAAATTGGGAAGATTTTGTAAGCTTCTTTATGTAAATTGCCTGGCCCACTAGCAGACTCTGAGTGAAGTAACTCCTCTCCTTCTCACCCCATAATCTCATTTTATAGACCTCTGGAGATGAAATGGTCATTAGTGATTATCTGGCCCACTGCTTGCATTTGCAAGGAAATTGCAGGTTAGAGAGGTAAATAATGTGCTTCAGAGGTGTCAGATTGAGTTAAAGATGGGGCTAGGACCAGGATTCATGTGTACTACCTCCGGAGCCAGAGTTTCTCCCCACATCATTCATTCCCTCATTTATTCATTAATCCTTCATGCACGCATGTTTTCATGTTTGTTGAGCACCTATCAAGCAGCAGGTACTGAAAATATGGAAATGAGCCAACAAATGCAACCCTCCCCACCACCAAAGATGCAACCAAGTTGGTCAAGAAAAAAAAGCTAATAATATTAGCTAATATTTTTGAGCTCTCTTCCTACTCCACTTAGTGCTTGGAATTGTTCTAAAGACTTTACATGCTTGACTCCTTTAATTCTCCCAGACTATATGAGTTATAGTTTCCTATGAGAAAAACCGAGGCACGGGGGTTGAATGATTTGCATAAGATTACATGGCTAGTAAGTGGTTGTTACAGGATTTGACCCCAAGCAGTGTTATTTCCAAGTTCATGCTGTTAACCACTAAATTTTACCATCTCCTGATGCAGAAATAAGACCAGCGAGTTTAACACAACAATCCAGAGACTGTACGAATTCAATGTTGGGCCACTCCCACTATCCAGTGGGTGTCAGGGGAAGGGACTCATTTGGGGAGTGATGTTGTCTATCTGATATTGTTAATGGGCTAGGATGTCATTAACTTCAGAGGTGGCAATCTGCTAGAATTCCATGGCATCAGAAATAAGACTCCAAGCGAATCACAGAAACACAAGATAAAGGAGACCAACCATGGGTTTGGGAACACTTCATGATTTGCATGTCACTTTCACACCTATTGGCTTGAGCAGCACAATATACCGCCTTAGTCATGAGGGCAGGGCATGGATGATAATTCTAATTCTACAAGTAAAAATAACTAGACTCAGGGATAGTAGCTTTGGTCAAAAATGCTAAGCAAAGTCATAGCAGGGCTGATTATACCACAGGATAGGGGTCTGTGGTTATTTAGGGCACTCCCTGTCCTTGACCTGGCTCCCATTCCCTTTTTTTGTTGTTGTTGTTATTTGGCTTAAAAAATGAAGAAACCCCCAGCAAACAAGAGAAAGGAATAATTAGTGGGCCCATCAGCCTGCCTTCCCAAATATCCAATGTTGTTGTTGTCAGGGTTCAGTATGGCTCTTAAGTTCAGACAGATTGCACTAAAATCCTCCAACAGAACCCACAGGGTAGATATTCTACATTGTTGTCTAAAGAGAGAAGGATTTTTTGCCAGAAAAGCTAGGCTAGAGGGAATGATACACTTGTATTTTTGCCCTGAGAGAAAGATTTACCAACCTACAGTGAACAAAAGTAGGGCGCAGATAAGCCCATCCTTTTTTTAAAAAGAAACTGTGCTTTGGGATCATACAAAGGTTCTGCTCTCTATGACAGGAAAGTGATAACATTATCTGTTGGAAGCTTTTTTAAAGACACTGGTAACACTCTGATGGTCCAACACATAACCTCTGTGGCCTCTGACAGCATATCATTTTGAGGACACATTTCTGATTGGATGAGTCAGCAGTGAAATGTATCTCTGAATAGGCGGCCCTGCTATGTAAGCGCTGGCCAATGTGAACAGTTTTCCACCGCATTACCATCAAAGGTTGTCAACATCTCTTTGAAAAACATGATGTAAAACCAAGGGCCTTCTCTTAAAAAGATGTACATAGGCACACACATGCAAATTTTTAATACATTTTCCAGGAGCCCACAGACACCCGGAGGCCTAAACATAGAAATTCTGGTCATCCAGATACAAAAATGTAAAAATCCCAGAGTTTTAAAATTTTGTAGTTACATTTAAGATGGGTTGGATTTGCATATTTCCATGAACAGGGACTGTGTTTTATTCACTATTATGTCTTCAGTGACAAGGAACAAAATACGTATTCCAAGTCATTTGGTTGAATTAAACTGACTTAAAATATAGTTAAATGCTCTATCAGTTAGCTATTACTGCTTAACAAACTATCCCAAAAGATAATGGCTTAAAACAAAAACCATTTATTTAACTCATGATTCTGCAGGTTAGCAATTTGGACAGGGCTCAGCTGGAAAGTTCCTTTGGTCTCAGCTAGGTTCCCTCATGTTTTGGGGTGGGTTTGTTTTGTTTTTTAATTATGTTCAGTTAGCCAACATACAGTACATTATTAGCTTTTGATGTAGTGTATGACGATTCATTAGTTGCTTATAATACCCAGTGCTCACTACGACATGCCCTCATGCATTTTGGGTCAGTTTCAAGTCAGATACAAATTATTTTCGCTGATAGCGATTGAACATTACATCTGGGGCCTCAACTGGGACAACCAGGTTGACTCAACTGTATCATCTTTAATCAACATCACATGAGTTAGTTCAAGTGATAGACACAGGGAAAACATACC
Source organism: Mustela nigripes (assembly GCF_022355385.1). Classification (NCBI taxonomy): domain Eukaryota; kingdom Metazoa; phylum Chordata; class Mammalia; order Carnivora; family Mustelidae; genus Mustela; species Mustela nigripes. Next base: position 14,626,828 of record NC_081565.1, read on the forward strand.
TTCACACTCAGGGTGACTTGGCTAGCTTCTGTTGCCAAGGACACTGTCACCCCCAGCTCTGTTTTGCACCATCTCCATAAGAAACCCAATGCTAATTGATCCCTGCTGAGCCTTCATGTCTCATAATGTCTACCTTTTGCCTTTAGCTGGAAAAGAGCAGACTCATTAATTCACAGAAATGTATTAATGACTCATCTTTTAACACTGTACCTTGCTATCAGTGGCAACATCACCTACGGGTGGCTTGGAGACAAACACTGCAGAGGAGGTTGGTGGTGGCATGGCCACTGGGACAAAAGAGAAGCTATGAATAGCAGGACAGGAGGAAAGGGTGGAATATGGTTGTCCATCAGGCTGACCAACTGCAGACTTTAATGCTATAGCTTCAGTTCTATATGTGAGCAACATTTCACCTTTCCACTGCCGCCACCAGGTTTCCTAGAAGAAATCACTGGGGAAGAAACAGCCTGGATTTTCTGAAAGGCAGGAGGGTGAAGTCTGAAAGCACTGAGATTTGAACTAATATTAATAATGTGTACCAAAGAGAGAGACCACACAGGGAACCTTCTCACACCCTGTCTCCCAACCAGAATAGGAACTCCCTCCCTGATCTCCCAGGGCCTTGGTCTGTGTGCCTCATGTGTGACTTTGATTGCCTGTATGATCATGTTTCATACAGAGCTTAAGTTCTACAAGAACAGAAACCTCAACTGTATCTCTATCATCCTCCCAAGACTGGTGTAAGAAGAAGGCCCAGTGTGTAATTGTTGATCCAATTTACTTACAACCATCTTTTATGGACAACAGAAGAATTTGGGGAGAGACTGAAGTGTCAGTTCTAGGATGTTAAGAGACCCAGATGCAGTTTTTAGACTGGCTTCCCCATCATTCCACCATCTTTAAAGATTCACCCCATCTCTAAGAGTCTCTGACTCTCCTGATCCAACTTCAGGGCCAGAGTTTCTCAGGAAGGGTTGGGTTGCTCATGATGGGTCTATCAAAATGCAAGCAATTCTGATGTAGGTGGAAAACAATTATAATAATCATAATAAGCACTACCAAAGAGATGTGTTGTTCTTTGCAGCTCTTATTAACCTGGATTTTGTTTAAGAGGTTTCCAATTAGCTTCTTGTATCTGAACAGTTAACCTTCTCTGAGCTTTTCTCTTCAGGCCCCCTCTCCCCAAGCCCTCAGCCCTCATTTCTGCCCATGGGGCCTCACAGGAATAGCTGGAATCCAGCCTCCTGAACAGCTCCTGAGCATGGGATAATTGCAATATAATTAATGAATTAAAAAGAATGAAATGTTTTAAGTGCTTTCAATATTCCCTTTTCTATAATTATCTACAGGAAACATGTTCATTAACAATCTTGTGCTGACAGCCCCCAGGCTCTGGATAAGCTAGCTCTCAGCTTCCAATAAGAAAATGAATTGATGACCTCTCTATCTCAGGCCTTCACCTTTGATGGGGAGAGTAGAGGCCAGAGCAAGACCATCATTTGGAACACTGGTGACCAGATCAGACTCCCTCCCTTACCTTCAGTCTCGGGGCACCTTGACTAGTCTTATATGCTAAGGATATTCCCTTTGCTGTCTCCCCAGATCTGCTTTATGCTGTCCCTCAAGGAAACACAATATTAGTTGGTCTCCATGAAGTCTCTCATGTCTCATATTATCTTCCCTTTGCCCTCAGCGAGAAAAGAGCTGAATCATTCATTCACAGAAATATATGAATGACTCAGATTTCAATGCTGAGCCTTGCAGCCAGAGGTAACACCATCCATGATGGGAAAACAGAAGTTAATCAGAGCCACAGGGTATACCTGGTGTAGATGTCTGGGACTTAATTTTATTTGGCCATTGGGAGGAAATATTGATATTGCATAAAATAGTATTCAAAATACATGTGGATTGAAAAAAAATAAAACATTATACCAAAATAAAATCATGTTTGGGGGGAACTGTTTCAGACAGGGTCCCTAGTAGGTCCAGAGACACCTGGTCACTGATCACATCACCGCAGACATTTATTGTTAAGTCTGGTCTAATGAGATACCCTTACTATGATTATTTAGTGCCAACCCAGAGCAACAAATCTTATACTGTGTTATTTCCATGATTGTGACAGACGATGAGAAGGACATTTTGGGTTAGGGTCCCATCTCAGAACTCTATAGGTTTATTTATTTTTAGACTTGTGAGTTTCTAATGCATACGAGGTGATAAGGTAGGTCCAACATAGAATACATTGGTGAATGACATAGAACTGTGTATTTGAAGGTTTTATAGACTAGTGGGGGAGATAAGATTTCTATATATGAATAACTATAATAAAGACAGAGCTAGGGACTGGGAAATAAGGACAATAAAAGAGCTTTAGAAGTGCAGAAGAATCATTATCATCTCCAGTCCCAGGGACCTGAGGACAGGTCACGGAGAGGGAAGAATTTTCAGCTACAGCTTGAAGGACAAGTAAGGTTTGGATGGGCCGAGATGCAAGAGGATGGTTGTCACTAGGTCAGGAAACAATCCTTCTCAGAGATGCAGAGACTGAGGCCAGAGGTCTGGCCAGGATGGGACTGTTGAGGCTAAATGTACAGTTGGGGTGTGGCTGAAGGAAGCAAGTCTGGAATTGCAGTTGGGGCAGTGTCTGCAAAGGCATCTGCCTGGCACACACAAGAGGTTAAATCAATACCAGGCTTTCAGCTTATGAGCAAAAGGATTATTTGTGTTGCCGCAAGACAGCAGTGTGGTCAGGAGGAGCATGGCTCAAGTGGTTGGAGGAAAACGGAGGTAAGAACTCAGGTTAGGAAACTGTGAAAGAGATGGTGCAGGCAACAGAGAATGCATGATCAAATAAAACCTGTTTAAATCCCGCCACCATCACTGCATGTGCCAGAGGACACCCGGCTACCATTACACCATGGAACAAATGCAAATAAATGGAAATCAACAGTTGAAGGATGTGCAAAGGAGCCACAGGACACACTGAACAGATCTGAAAACCATGAGCATTAAAAAAAAAAAAATAGTAATCTTTTGGGGCGTCTCTGTGGCTCAGTTTGTTAAGCGTCAGATTCTTAACTTCTGCTCAGGTTGTGATTTCAGGGTCATGAGATCAAGCCCCACGTTGGGCTCTGCATTCAGAGGGGAATCTGCTTGAGGATTCTCTCTCTCTCCCTCTGCCCCTCCCCCCACTTGCACACTCTATAAATAAATAAATGAATGAATGAATAAAATTTTTGAAAAATAATCTGTTCATAGAATCAAACCATCTTTGTATATATTTTTGAGACACAGGAAGTTGGTAATCAATAAGATATTTATTGCAGTCATCTTTGGCATACCCAGAAAATTCAGATTTGGGAGCAGGCACTTAGAGGCAGGAGATACTACAGATAAGCTGGGCAGGGAACGGTTTGGGCAGCTGTCAGTGTAACAAAATGACAGCTTTAGAGTTTGTTGATGCCTAGGTGGGTGCCTTTGTTGGGGTCCCTGAAGCAGGTGCTGCACAGAATTCAAGGCAGGCAGAGATGGTCAGGCAGACACAGAGACAGAGGTAGTTTCTTCCAGAGCTCCAACAGGCTTGTGCTACTCTGCCAGTTTGCAGTCCGCTGGAGGCTTTTCCACCCTCTGAGTTCAGGCCAAATTGTGTCATAAGTTTTCTTGTTCCTCAAAGGGACCCATCACTTTTATATATTCACTTTGTTTGAACTGAGCTCCATCATCATATCCTCATGACAACGTGGTCCCTGAATTAAAATGGGAGGTCAGGACTTCTGATCTCATAGGAATGACAGAATATGACTTCTGGAGCCAGGCCAATTAGATGACTTCTTTTTTTTCTTTTCTTTTCTCTTCTTTTCTTTTCTTTTCTTTTTTTTTCTTTTTTTCTTTCCTTATGCCTTTTACTGGGTGAGCAATGTTGGGCAAGTTTCTTAAAATCTCCAAGGTTTTGTATCCTTTTCTATGAGCTGATATTATGATCATATTTACCTTCCAGGGCCATTGTGTGTATGAAATTAGGTAATATTTGGGTGTCTGGGTGACTCAGTCAGTTAAGTGTCTGCCTTCAGTTCAGGCCCTGATCACGGAGTCCTGGGATCGAGTCCCACATCAGACCCCTTGGTCATCAGGAACCCTGCTTCTCCCTCTGCTTGCCACTCTTCCTGCTTTCTCTCTCACTCTCTCTCTCTCTCTGCCAATTAAATAAAATATCAAAAAAATACTTGCAAGTCCCTAAGCATAGAACGTGGTATTTACTAGACACCCATTAAAGGTTCCTTGTTGTTCTTTTCATTGTTGTGGTTGTCTTTTGTGTGCTATTCTCGGGTTGTCTGCTGGCTAGTCCTTAAGGAACCCTATTATCATTTCATATCAGTTAACAACTTCTTAGATGTTTCTTTGGGGGTTTTGTTTGTTTGTTTTGTTTTGCTTTGCTTTTTTAAAGGACCAAACCCACCCTCTGTTCCTGGGAAGAGAGGTGTATGTAGTACTCAGGATTATTTGGTTGCAAGTAACAAAAACCCCAGTGACTCAAGCTAAAAGGAGAATGTGGGGTTTCATACATCATTCTTCAAGAATGGCTGGAGAAGTTTGAGTTTCAGGAATCTATGTTTTGCATGTTTCAGCTCTAATTTCCTTATCAGTATAATCATCGGAAGATCCAAGATGGCCTCGGGTGGATGCAGGCTCACGTTCTACCAGGTGAGAAATCCTCGAAGAAGAGGAGTGCATTGGTTCAATATGGTTCTCTTGTCCGCCCTAAATAATCCTCTGTCACTGGGTGGTTGGCATTAACTAACTGCCGGGTCTAGCTTGTGTTCCCACCTGTGGAGCTGAAGGCTGAAATTAGTCTCTGAATCCCATAGATTTAGAATCAAGGAGTGGTGGCTTTTTAGTGTAGTGGTTCCCAGAGTATGGCCCCTGGATCAGTAACATCAGCATCCCCTGAAAAAATACCTAGAAACACAACTTCCATAATACAATCATATTGTATAATATAATTTTACATTAATTCTATTATAAATTTTATGATACAGTTATTTATACAGACCTATAAAGTCAGAAACTCTGAAGACAGTGTTCGGGAATCTGTGTTTTAACAGCCTTCCATGCGATTCTCGATGTATGCTCAAATTTGAGAATCACCGTTCTAAAGGAAAAGATGCAAATAATTTCTGGAAAAAGACAGAAGGATATCAAACAAGCCCAGTATAGCCTGCACCTTCATCAATTGTCATGACCCTTTTACAGAAGGGGAATCTGAAGGTCCAGGAAGTAATGAGACTCTACCAAGTCTTTCTGTCTCATAAGCCCAGAGCCAGATCTGGGACTCAGATACCCTCGTTCCTAATCCAGCACTCCTACCAAAACACTGTAAAAGAAAATGAAAGAAGAAACTCCTTGCCGCAAAGTATGACACCTGATTGTGCGGGCTGTTCATTTTTTAAGGAGCTTTTTTCACCGAAGTAACCACTATTTAATAGTGGATTGCTCAAATGCGTTTTCAAGACATGAGCTTCTCTACGGCCCTAGAGGGAATACGCCCCCGAGAAGTGATGGGTACGTCAAGTAGCAGTTTCTATTCCATATCTGCTCACATCCCAGAAAGCTTCCCCATGCCCACAGGTTCTGCATGGCCAGATGACATGATTATCTGCAGATGTTACTGACTCCAGGGCCAAGTTATTCATATTTTACATTTGAAAATCATCTCCCAGCTAAGGCCAAATGAAATGACCTTTGCAGAATGAACTAGACTGGAGTCAACAAGAATTTATTGAGCAGGGAGCCTGTGGCCGGGACCGTCAGTCACGGCTGAGTGTGTGAGGGAGGAAGAAAGCACGGGCACTTCCCCAAAGGAGATCTCAATTCAGTCCGGCAGATGACATGAGCGCCACTAAAACAATTAGAGAATTTTACAGGCATTCTCGTCCTCCAGTTGTGCTGTCATGTGCCCAGCACATGAACCTTCTTTCTGTGCTTGAGGAGTCTTTCACATTTATAAACCTTGATGAGGATCAATCTGTTTCTACTATGAAAGCTGAAAAAGGCAGATAGAAACTTTCCCAGCTAGCCAGGAAATGAGAGCATGGATGGCCAGGCAGAGGTGCCTGGCAGGAGGTAATGGTAGAGCAGGTCAGGGGGAGAAAGGCTGGAGAAAAGTTCATTGTGGTAGCAGCAGTGACACCTGTATCTTTTCAAGGCACTGGTGACAAAGGTGTGGGAGATGAGCCAGAAGCCCTGTGCTGCAGGGGTGGTGATGCTGGCTATGGATCCTGATGTTAAGACCATGAGTTCTCAGAGTCCTCACCAGATTGCTTAAGAACCACGATGTTTTTGATGAAGTCCTAAAGCTTTTGGGACTTCATCAAAATCAAAAGCTTCTGCACAGCAAAGGAAACAGTCAAGAAAACAAAGAGGCAACCCACGGAATGGGAGAAGATATTTGCAAATGACAGTACAGACAAAAGGTTGATATCCAGGATCTATAAAGAACTCCTCAAACTCAACACACACAAACAGACAATCATATCAAAAAATGGGCAGAAGATATGGACAGACACTTCTCCAATGAAGACATACAAATGGCTATCAGAACATGAAAAAATGTTCATCATCACTAGCCATCAGGGAGATTCAAATTAAAACTACATTGAGATATCACCTTACACCAGTTAGAATGGCCAAAATTAGCAAGACAGGAAACAACATGTGTTGGAGGAGATGTGGAGAAAGGGGAACCCTCTTACACTGTTGGTGGGAATGAAAGTTGGTGCAGCCTCTTTTGAGAACAGTGTGGAGATTCCCCAAGAAATTATAAATAGAACTTCCCTATGACCCTGCCATTGCACTCCTGGGTATTTACCCCAAAGATACAGATGTAGTGAAAAGAAGGGCCATCTGTACCCCAATGTTTATAGCAGCAATGGCCACGGTCGCCAAAACTGTGGAAAGAACCAAGATGCCCTTCAATGGACGAATGGATAAGGATGATGTGGTCCATATACACTATGGAGTATTCTGCCTCCATCAGAAAGGATGAATACCCAACTTTTGTAGCAACATGGATGGGACTGGAAGAGATTATGCTGAGTGAAATAAGTCAAGCAGAGAAAGTCAATTATCATATGGTTTCACTTGTTTGTGGAGCATAACAAATAGCATGGAGGACATGGGGAGATAGAGAAGAGATGGGAGTTGGGGTAAATTGGAAGGGGAGGTGAACCATGAGAGACTATGGACTCTGAAAAACAATCTGAAGGTTTTGAAGGGGTGGGGCGTGGGAGGTCAGGGTATCAGGTGGTGGGTATTATAGAGGGCACGAATTGCATGGAGCACTGGGTGTGGTGCAAAAATAATGAATACTGTTATGCTGAAAATAAAAAATAAATTAAAAAAAAAAAGAACCACGATGTTTGTGATGGGCTTTAGTGGTGTAGACTCCTTTTGTTTCCAAGTGAGGCTTTGAACTTCTCACTATTCTTCCATAATTTGCTATCAGGCTTAAATGTCACCAGAGTCTGCTTCGGTTGCTTGACCCTATGCATCCTGGATGTGTATCATGTTCTCTCTGCCATGGTCTTGTGCTGGATGTCCCCTCAGCCCAGTCCAAATTTCCCCCTTGTCTCCCCTTCTCTTTACTTATGTAACCACTAACCAACCTCCTAATCCTTTTGGCCCTAGCTTGAACACCATTTCTTCATGGCAGCCCTCCTTGAGCACTGGGACACCTGTCTTCTTATCCACTCCCTCCACCATGCCATCTTGCTTTGAAACACTATCCAAGTTGGTGAATGCATGGAACTTGTTGCCAGCTCCTCAGACTAGATTTGAGTTATATGAGGGTAAAGACTGTGTTGTTTGCTCACCGCCCATATCACCACGGCCTAGCATGGTCTTGGGCACATGGAAGCTGCAGCATCTGGGATGGCTGAGTGGGATGAATGAATGAATGAAGACTTGGTGGGGGGGGGTGATGTGTGGTATACACCATAAATACTGTAGTCCTTCTTCAAGGCACTGCAGAAACTAGAGTAACCAGAGAACGTTTCCTGGAGTAGAGGGCGTTGAGTTGGATTTTGAAATATTTGTGGAATTTGAATTCGGGGAATTTGGAACAGGACAGCGCATTCCAGATTGAGAGAACAGCATGGAGGCCGGAGTAGGAAGGGATTTGTCATTGTGTGCTCTGAGAATGAGCAGGTGACTTAGCTGCTGAAACAGGGGTCTGTGCAGGAGATGAGGAATAGGTTCAACCACGTTGGTTAAAGAAGGGAGATTTGATAGACTTTTATTAAAGGAATCTAATCCTGGCTCTTCTATTTTTAAGCTATTCAGTTCTAGGCAGATGCTTCATCCCATCTGAATGTCAACTTCTCCATTTGGAAAACAGGAATAACATCAAGTCCATGATTTCCTTGGAGCAAAGTAAATGTAAAGTGATTTCTAAGGTTCCTTCTGAAAATCAAACATGGCTGTCTCCTGCTAAGAACCTTCCCCACTGACAAAGCTAGAGATCCATAGCCGGGTTTTGAGGTTCTTAATCATGTGACCCACACCTGCGTCTCCAGCCTGGCTTCCTGCTGACTCATTCCCACACTTCATTCACATTTCCCTAAGCTCTTTATCACCTCAGTGTCTTTGTGCATACTCTTCCTTCTGACTACCTTGCCCTTTCTGGTCCATCTGGTGAGCTCCCAAACCATCCATTCAAACCCAGCTTATGTCACCTCCTCCAAGAAGGCTCTGTTGCATCAGAGTTCATCATCTGGTTCCCTTTCACAACTTAGAGATGTCAGTGAGGATCTTTTTTCTTTCTTTTTTTTTTTTTAAAGATTTTATTTATTTATTTAACAGAGAGAGACATAGTGAGAGAAGGAACACAAGCAGGGGGAATGGAAGAGGGAGAAGCAGACTTCCCGCTCAGCAAGGAGGCCAATTTGGGGCTCCATCCCAGGACTCTGGGATCATGACCTGAGCCAAAGGTAGATGCTCAATGAAAGAGCCCAGTGATGATCTTTTTCACAAATTTTTTATAACCCAGCACCTTCTTTGTGACTAGAATAGAATAGGCACTCACCAACTGGGTAGTAAATCAAATCTCTTGTGCAAACTACTGAAAAGTAGAGTGAGTTCATCTACTAAACACTTGCTGAGAATCTATTATGTCCCAGGTGAAACATTAGGCAGCTTGTTGGTGACTGTAGGAAAACCATGCAGACCAGGGAGCTCTTGCTAATGGGAGGGACTTGGGAGCGCCTGTTCCAATCCATAAGACAACAAAGCCCTGAGAAGCTAGGAGTTTGTTTAAGAGCACAAAGTAATTTATAGCAGTGCAAAAGACAAACCCACTTCTTGTGACCCTCAGCTTGAGAACACGTCCCTATCGCCACCTACTTTTATGCTTATCATGGTTATAATTATCCTGTCTCTTAGCCGCACTAGTTAACTCTTATTTTTATAGCCCGAGCTAACATTGTGGAGGATTAATATCCTTTCTTCCTACCCTTATTAGTACATTATGTGACTGCAACAAGTCATAGCCTATGTTTTCCCCTGTGTTTTAGATGAATATACAAAGAATGACTTCCTAATATTTGAAGAGTTGCTAAATTATAAATTCAGAAAATTTCCATTTCCACCCACCTCCTCTCCTGCTGTAGCAATTCTGGAGTCATTTGGTGGTGATTTGTAAATCTTTGAACCTGTAACAGGAGAATGGATAATTCTAAGAGTGCGTCTAGAAGAAATAGTTTGCATCGTTCGGAACAATGAACTATTCTATAATTGAAGAGAAGACCTGAGACAGCATGAATGAGATCATGTCTGTAAAATGGTCTGAGCCCCTTAGAGGCAGTCACTCCATAAATACACAGTATTGTTATTCTAGCATTTGTAGCACCACATAATATGAGCACACTCATTATGAGAGGAAAATGGCCTATATGGAGTTTCATAAATAAAAAGAGTGTGCTTGCTCACCCCTCCCTCATTGTTCCTAGCTCTGTTGTGGCCTCTGGGCCAGTATTTGACCCTGCTTTCCATCTTGCCTCTTAGAACAGAATGCTGGAAAAAAAAAAAACTCAGTAAAATGGTTCATCCCTTCAGTAATTCATCCAATTTTTTTATTGAGATCCTACTCTGTGCCAACTCTATACCAGGTCCTTGGTAACTTGCTGGCATGTCTGTCCTCAAAGTCTTATCCCCAGTCCTTTGGACCAAGGAGTTCTGGCCTCAAGTGCTTATTTCCAGCCCAATGAAACTCTTCCCTGTTGTGCCATGAAGCCTCAGAGCTCACTTTGGTGCCAGCACTTTATGAGTCAAGTTGTAGAATTCTCAGAGATTGGAGCCATTTTCAAATTTTGTCCCCCCATAAAATGTCTTATTGGTGACAAACTGCAGTGCCCCTTATATGGTCAAAGGAGGAAAAACCATTTAGTCACTCATTCAACCAATATTCACCAAGTGCTTATATCGTGTTGAGAAGGCACTATGGATATAGGGAAGAATGAGAAAGGTAAATTCTTTACCCTCAAGAAAACAGATAATAAGGATGTCAACAAGTAAGGATATCATATAATGACAGGTGGTGTAAGTTTTGTGAATAAAAATAAACCAAAAAAAAAAAAGAAGAAAGAAAAAACAGGGTGAAGGGGTTAAAAAATAACTGGGGGTCATTTTAGATATAGTAGTCTGTGTTACAGTGTCCTGTCTACCCTACTGTAGCACTTCCCACTGCTCCCTCTGATGCCAGGGTCTCATCCATCCAATTATCACTGTGCATCTGAATTTAAAGTCTCCATCCAATCTTGGGTCAGATCAAGCCACATCTATCCTCAAGGCTTCCCAGGGGTTCACTGATATTTAAAAAAACTAAGTTCAAATGTCTCTTCCTGACACTAGCATATCTGTTTTGTAGAGTAGATGCTTCAATGTTTTATAGTCCTACTCCCATCTATATCCATCTACCTCCCTACACTCTGACTGCTTTTGAACATATGCATTCCTGGAAAATGCCCGGCTCTTTCTTACCATCGATCACTCCATTTCCTTGACCTTCTCCCTCTTCTTCATTTCTCATCCATCAGGACTTGGCTCAAATGCCATGATGTCTTCCAATGCACAGTTGGAATGATGCTCTTGCCTGTGTGCTCCAAAATGGGCATTATTCCATTTGTGCTGTGTTGGATTCTGCCTCAGTGAGCAGAACTTGTGCATGTGTCAGGTCCCGATGAGAGTGTCAGGTTCTTGAGAACAGGGATTTTGTTCTTAGTTATTCCCAAGTTCTCAGCACTTTGCACCATGCCTGGCAGTATGATCAGCACTTGGGAAAGGTTTGCTGAGTGACTAATAATCTTCATTGTAAGCAAAAAGCCACAGGAGCTAACATTTGTTGAGGACCCACCATGTATATAGTCTTAGAGTAGGAGTCTTAGGTAGAATATCTCACTTAATCTTTACCACAGTAGTTGGGGCCCCTACTAATGAAATTTACAGAGGAGAGGACAGAAAGGCAGAAAGTTAAGGATCTTAGCTAGGTTCAGTTTGACACTTTTAACCAGAGTTAAGGCTGCACTTTTAACCATCATGTTGGACAAAATCTCTACGATGGTTAAATTCTGTTTCCATGGAGGTCAGAACCAATTCACAGAAGGATGGAGAGATTCTAGCTGACCATGAAGAGGGTTTACTTGTAATGGAAGTTTCCTTATTTCTGAAGTGTGTTACCAAGGACCACGATGGATGAGGTAAGTCTTCCTATCCCTAGTAGGAGCTGGCTAGGATGTGTCACTCCCCAGGTGATCCTGAGAGAACTCTTCTTCCCAAATTTGCTCCAATAGTCTATATCTTACCCATACAGAATAAAAGACTAAAACCTATATTCAAAAGTCCTTGACCTTAATCCTGGATCTGAGTATGACCTAGCTAGGAAACTTAGTTTTTTAATCTTTGAATTGATGGCAATATACCTCTAACCATGCAGCTTTCCAGAGTTGTCACTATTAGACATCCTTCCTCCCTCCTTCTAATAACATTTACTAATAGTCACTTCACTATCAGAAAACTTCATGTCCACCATAAATAGACAGGTGACATATAGTCTCTATCATCATTGAGGAGTTTATATTACATTTAAGAAGATAAGACATATATTTGGAAAACCATGATTCTCGTCAATGTATGATAAACATCAATATAGGATCTTGTACATAAAAAATGCTAAATAAGTGTTTATGGATGATTGACTGACTGAGTTCATTAAATAATTCGAGAAAACTCATCAGGCATTGCATGCTGTAAAAATTATGGAAAGGTGGACCACTTCTGTGTGGTATGACTTAAGAAGGCTTCACTGACAAGATGACATTTGAGAAGACTCTGTAAATTTCAGGCTCCATGAGAGCAGGGATTTTCATTAATTTGCTACTGTATCCCTGGACTCAGGACAGTGCTTTGCATGTGTGGGCACTCGCTATGTATTTGTTCAATGAATGAATGAATAGAATTGTAATGGCCAGGTGACAAGAGCATGTGACGGATAGCAGCTGAACCATTTTTCTCCTAACACCAACATGCATGAAGCTCCACTCATCTCCAAGGCCACGAGTGCAGCCCTTCACCTTGGTGATCTTCAGCATCATCTCTTGTCAATAGTGCATCTGCCCCAAGAGCTCTCCTGGGATGCCTTCCAGGTTTAATGCCATATATTTAGAGTTTTCCATGAAGCCTGGGGAAGGAAGGAGGGGGGACTCATGATTTGACCAAATCTCCCAGTCTAGAACCTGCCAGTATTGGTCCAGAACACTAAGGGAACCAATCTCTAAAACATGTCTAACATTTCTAAAACATCTCTCTGGTGGCTTTTGACTTCTTTTACCCTTGAGGTTGCCCTAGGCCCTGATCAGAGTGAGTAAATACTACAACTCATCTCTATCATGACACACAAAGTGGCTTTGCATGAGTTACTGCTCCCCACTGGACCTCAGCTTCCTCAACAGGAAACTATTGAGGTTGGCCTGGATGATCCCCAGGGCCTCCTCTCCCTCCTGTTGTGTGCTATATCCTGCACTGCTTCGAGTCAGCAATAGTCATCGCCATGACTAATGTGTTCTTGGGCTGGGACATATCTGTTTAACAAGGGCCTACAGGATGGAGTGGGTTTCTCTGTGTGTTCCCATCAGAGAAGAACACACTCTTCAGCATGGGCTTCAGCATGGACATCTGCCTGCACCAAGCATGACAGTCCAGCCCCAGAGATGAAGACTTATGAATTTCATGGCAGTGCTTGGAACCTGAAGCCTGGGCCTGATGCAGGTTCTGGGTGGGAGGATGTTGTCACTCAGAAGCCAGTTCATTCAGTAAATGGAAAATTCCACTCTATCAGAGAGTTGATGCCATGAGGATCCAGAAGAAGGCTTCATTTCTAAAAGCCTTGAATGAGAGCTCACTAAGGGAGATCCTCCAAAATCCTACAGAAACAGGACTGAAAAATATTTTACTATGTAGCATTAGAAAAATTACTTACCTTCCCTGCTTCTTTCTTCCATCTCTCTCAGGAAAGGTGCTAGGGCATTACAAAGGATTTGAGATCATCCCGTGCACACTGGAGTAAGCTTTCTGGTCACCAGACTTCCCATATTGTAGACTCCTAGCTCTGTCCTCAAAACTACCCTGAGACAATGGATGCTTATTGTGATCTCTCCAAAGCTCTGTTTCTCTTCTATGGATGTTTTAAGACTGAATGAATGAATGCTTGATAAATAAAATATGAAAAAGACAGCAGAATAACATAAAGGAAATAAAAACATCATGTTATCCTGGCTTGGTCCAATACGTTATTTACTCCTAAGATGTATAACCTTGGACGAGTTAATTGACCTTGTGAGTCCAATTTTCCAACTGGACAAATGACAATATCATACAAGATTATTGTGAGGGTTAAAGGAGATAACCCATGGAAAATGTCAGGCCCACGGTAGGCATGCTGTAAATACTGTTTCCTGTCTCCATTTCTCCCTGTATGAACACATGAAATTATAGATGCATCAGTAAGATGCACTGTGCAATGTGGAGTGTTTCTGTTTCTGAGATACTGAGTGTGCTCTGGGCTTTACTGGCAGTGTTAGGTAATTAAGAAAAGGGGTAATTATTCTAGCCCATGGAAGCTCATGAGGCCTGACAGGACTGTAGGAGCAGAAAAAGTAGTAGCTCGACCCTAGCTGTAAGAAGAAAATGTACTTTCCATGATTTTCTTTTTTAATGTTTAGCTTGCAGTCCTGCCCAGAGATCAACCACAGTAACTGCCACAACCCCCTATCCCCCAACTCAGTTGGTGGCTTGTCAAGATCAGGCAGCAAGATAAAGCTTTTGATGTTTTCTTTTGGGGGTTCCAACAGGTACACCTGGCTTCTTCTTGTGGATCTCGACATTGTGTACATTCAGCCCTGGCAGGGAGCATGCCCAGATGGGGAAAGGTGCCCTTGCAATGCTGACACATCTCTAATACCACATGTGTTTTTCCCAACAACCAGAAACCGGCATCAAGATAAAGAAGATCCCAGTCACATAAATCCCAAGGAATGACCGATATTCGCTTGTATCCGTGGTTACTCTCTTGCTAAACAATGAGCACGGATTCTCTTTCTGATTGAGAAATCAGTGCTCAACAGTCAGTCACATTATTACCCCCATGTTATAGATGAGGACTTAAGCCCCAAGACCTCAGGTAATTGACCCAAGTAACCCTAGTAAATGACACAGCACAGATTTGAATCTAGGCTGGCGGGCTTCCTTTGACCTCCACCCAGTCTCACCTCTCAAAGACACAAGCCTCTGTCCTGGGAATAGCTCTAAGCACAACACTGAAGTGATCTAGCACTCAGCTTGGGTTGACTTATTCCATTTGGGCACCCTCATTCTGAGCTTTTCCGATATGGAGTTCGACCATTTGGCTAAATCAGCCCCTTCTTTCATAATGACTTTGGATAAAAATTCCACGGAAGAAGGCCATTGGGGTCTGCAACATGCAAGCAGTGAGAGCCAGGCCCCCTGGGTGAGAAGGACGTTTTATCACTGACATTATCTAGAGGTGCCTAAGAAAAAGCCAGTTGAATTTTAGGTTTAGATCTTATTGTTTTGTATTTATGTTTTATTGATTGTATCATTGTTTTTAAATTTCCTGCAGAGATGACATAGCCCCTTGTTGCCTACCTCCAGGGTGGACCACTCCACTATCCCACCCTAGAGACACCACTAGCAGAGAGGAAAGATTCTAGAAATTGCTTCCCCAATGCCCCCTGCACCCCCACGTCCCCATAGTAACCAGAAACTTTTGCTTTCATGTGGTTTATGTGTTGGGGTATGGACAAAACTTTGGCTAGGAAACAGGCTCCACTACTAAAAAAGAATTTGAAACCATCCACTGAGATATTCTTTCTAGAGTTCAGTCTGGTCTCAACATTTTTTGGTTCTAAAACTGTACTCCCTTGGGAGGAGTGATTCAAAGCACTTATTTACATAAGTGCACAAGTTCCCCTGAAGGCATTTGGGAACAAATTATGGACATTTCCCACTTTTTGACCATTAGTCTTGATGTGAGTCCCAAAGACGATGCATCCCTTTTTTTTAAAACAAAGAAAAAAACAGTTTACTCTGTGTTCACTGTTTGCCAGGCACTGTGTTAGGGACTGGTCTTTCAAGAAGGAAAAAGGAAAAATACGATTCTTGGGCTCATGGGGCTTGAGAAGAGTGGGAGAAAGAGAGAGGGCAATGAATAATTCCAAATAAATATATAATTACAGATTGAGGTAAGTGCCAAGAGCAAAGAGATCCTCATTTAGGTTGGAGAGGGATAAGAAGAATATTTCTGCTAAAGTGATATTTCTTTAAAAATCTGGAGGAAGATTAGCAATGGATGGTAGAGGACCAGAGAGAAAGGCATTCCTCATGGTGGGAAAGGCCCATGTGACAGCACTGAGGAGGGAATGAGCTAGGGTCCCTGTAGGAAAGCAGGGCTATGGGAATGCAAAAGGGAGTGGTGTGGGACAGGGGACGTGAAGAGGCCAGAGAGGCAGGCAAAGGCCACATCTACCAGACTCTAGAGGCAATGACAAGTATTGTGAAAGTCCCTAAAGATTTTTAGAAAGAAAATGTCATGACCCAGTTTTTATTTTAGAAAGACCCCTCTGGCTGTGCCATGAAGAACTGAGTCACTAAAACTTGCTGAATAATCCTAAAATATCTTTATCACAAAAATAGTGCCCTCCTTGAATCTCAGTGAGAAAGTTGTGAATTCAAGCTTTGGGGATTGTCTGCGTCCACTCCAGACCTTCTGTACACAGTGGTCTGGGGGTCTAGAGCTTAGCAGATCATAGACATCACTTGTGTGGAGTCCCATGCTGCTGGGTGATGTGTCTCCCCCCTTCCCTTCCTCCACCGGGTGAATCATAGCTTTTGTCCAAAGTGGGTGGATCCTCCTGCCAGCTCCCATCCTCCCTGTCCCCATAAGAGGAGGCAGCTCTGCCAAGTCCCCCTTCAGAGTCAGGGACACCACCTGTCATGTTGCGTCCTCCTCCTACTCGGACATCTGACAGCCTCCATGACTCGTGAGCTGAGGAATTACGGATCATCAAAGCTAAAGGGACCCTAGAAACCATCCAGTCATCCACCCAACTTACAAAGTAAGGGAGGAGAAGGACGGTGCCCCTAAGGGCCACAGTTAGCTGGGGGCAGTGTCAGGACCAAGGTAAGCTGCAAGGGAGCTACAGGATAAATACCTCTGGACCAGCCTAGTGCTGGAACTTGAACGGAAACATTGTAGGCATTGAGAGGTACTCTGGGATGGGAAGCCAGTGATTTGTGTTCCAGTCCCAAACCCCAGAGATGGTCTGCTGTGCTCCCTTGGGCAAGCTTCCTTCTTCTCTGAGCAGCACTGCTATCCCCTGCACTCTCAAAGGACCCATGCTGCACATGCCTAAGGTTTTCCTGAGCTCTCATGGGCAAGAACGCAGCCCAGGGTCTGGTCCACCAGAACTCTGCTAGTCCCAGTGGCAGAGGATGTTTGATGGGGCTCTGCAGCAGCACTCTTCCCAGCCAGCCTGAAGAATCTGCCGGAACTGCTGCCATCACTGGACACCCGTCTCCCCACATCCCTACGTGGGAAGCCTTGCCTCTACATCACCATCAGCCAGACACCCGATCCAGCTCTGCCTTTCTTGATGGAAGTCCTCTCCC
Source organism: Mustela nigripes (assembly GCF_022355385.1). Lineage (NCBI taxonomy): Eukaryota > Metazoa > Chordata > Mammalia > Carnivora > Mustelidae > Mustela > Mustela nigripes. Next base: position 14,644,066 of record NC_081565.1, read on the forward strand.
CGCTGGCCATTCTCCACTCCTTCTCTCCCACAAGTGAGCATCCCTGGGGTTGCTCGTCTTCCACACGGCCCATTAGTCTGTGACCCCATCTCGGGATGAGGGAGATAGCGGTGACTCAGCCATCCATCCCCAGGGCATCTCCTCATTTCATCCTCCCCACCATCCTACAGTTAAACAACAAGAAAAATACGTATTTCATACGGGAAGATGAAAGCAAAGACAGGGATGAGATGTTGCCAAAAGCACTCCGATACATAGGTTGAAGCCAGCCGGGCTTCAACCTCATCTCCTAGCCAAGGCTGTAAGCAATTCCCTCCGCTGATAAAGCGTTCACATCCAAATGCACCTCTATTCCCCCCTTCCCGACATGAGGACTCTGCCATAAACCCCAAGAGTGACCTCTAGAACATTCAGCTTGCCGCAGGATTACCAAGGGGGAGATTTGAGGTGGAAGGGAGGCTTCAGTCATGCCAGCAGGCAGCTGCCCGCTCAGCTTATGCTCCAAGCCTGGCCTTGATGTTGCCTCTGGTGAAAGACATCCTGGCCCCTAACCAAGGAGGCTTCACTTGCTGGCTGTCTCCCTCTCCCTCTCTCCTTTCTTTCTGTGCCACTCAGTAATGTAAATTGGTGTTTTGAAGAAGTCCATTGCTTTCATGTGCAGCTCTAAGAGAATCATGCAGATGGCCCTCTGGGGCCCCTGCCTCTGCATTTACCCATGTGCAGATGCACATGTGCCCCCACACACAGAGGCACTGAAGACCCAGCGAATGCAAAAAAAGAGCCAGTGATAGAAACAGGGTATATATAATGCTGAGTTTATACAACTGGGTATACAAGGAGAGGGTCCTAGTTCTGTGGGTTAATGACAGTGTCTGTGGGGCTGGCTACGGAATTTGCAAGTTTCCCTCCTTCTGAGATGGCCTCTCTATGCTCTGAGGGCAAGTTTTAGGATTCTAGGGAGGGAACGGGTGCGTTTGCTGCTGTGGATATAGTATCCCCTACATGGTGGTCCTTTGGTTGCAGGCATTGACCCTGGCTTCCTCTTTCCAAGGCACAGCTTCCCCACCCTAGACCCACCTCCCCTGAGGTGCCCACTGAGCACAGACAGGACAGCTTGTTCTCGGTTCCCAGCTCAAGCTGCAGCCATGCTCTCCTTATGCAGAAGAGGCTCAGGGTCTTTCACTCCCATGAACTTCCTTCCTCAAAAAACAAAAAAACAAAAACAAACAAACAAACAAAACCTTTCCCTCTTTCCTATGGTCTTCTGGGGTGATGCAGATGATCCCCCTCAAATGCCCAAGTCATAAATGTCAGCTCCCTTCCTGGGGTCACGGTAGGGAAACAGATGCCCATGCAAAATTAGTAGCTTTTTCAGAAACTTATCTTTTTTCACGAATCTGATTAAGAATCAGAAACGAATCCAGAAGACTCAAGTGGAAGGTGAAGGTGGGGTGCTTTCTATTTTTGGTCTAAGGATCGGTAACACAGCACAATGAGGAGATACTAATAAGAGGCCATGGTAGGAACAGAATGAAATAAGACGATTCAGACTGACACTAAATGCCGTGCTTGGCAAATAATTAGTGTCAGGTTGAATGTGTGTGTGTGTGTGTGTGTGTGTGTGTGTGTTCCCACGTACATGGGTGTTCACACACCCCCTCCAAGGCCTCTGTGGGTCTGTGAGATGGAACAGAAGGGGGCCAGCCCTCTCCTTTTCTCTGAGACAAGTGATTTTCGGAAGAAGCACTTCTCACCACTCTTCGGCCGGAGCTGAGATTATAATTAACTGCTCTTCCTCACTCAACCCAGATTTCTTTCTCTCATGCTCCAAACACTGGCAGCCTGTGCACTTCATTTTTCCTTTGGCCTGAGGGGCCATTTCCCTCGGCTGAGGTGCCAAGTGCCCCTTTGCTGTGGCAGAGCTCATCGAATGCAAGGCCTGTCCTGGGTGGGGGCTTACGGAGGCCCGAGCGCTCAGGGCTTCCAGAGTGGCCTGGCTCCAGCCTGGTGCAGACAGGAGAGCTGGGGGGAGGGGTGAAGGGGGAGCTGGGGTCTGCCAACCTTGGTCACTCTTGTTCACACCGTGCTTCAGGGTTAGACCTCCAGTGGGATTTAGTCAAGATATGGCCTGTGTTTTCTGGAAGTTTATCCTGAATCTATTGTAAGTGCTTGCGTATATGGTGGGATGAAAAGCATGTGGATGTCAGATGAAGAGATGGGTTTGGCTCTGACACATACTGGGTTGTGAGACCTTAGGTAAGATTTACCACCCGCCTTAATAAGGATGGGGGTTTTGCCTTTGCTCTGCCAAGCACTACAGGCGTACCCATATCGTCGAACTTTGTCCCCTAACTATAACTACCCACTTCCTAGACTCTGAGTTCCTTGAGGGCAGAGACCATGTCTCGTTCAGCAATGTAATCTCGTGCTTAGCGAGGTTACGTTCACGATAGGTACTCCATGTTGCCTGATGAGCGAATGGTACGCTAATGATAGATGGACAGATGGATGAATGGATGGACGGATGGATGGTTTTTTTCTCAAGTCAATACTCCCTCATCTGTCAAAAGGCAGAATTACCATCTACTTCATAAAGATTTTATGGAGATTAAATGAAACGAGATTCACTAAACACTTGTCACAATCCCTGGTATCTAAAAGATGCTAAGCAAAAACTGCCTCCTACCCAGTATCCATCCACATTTGCCTGCAAGGTAACATGCTAACTTTCGTAGATCTTACTTGATAGCAGTTATTGATTTGTAAGCTTCCAACATGCTATTAATTACAAATGGCCAGGGTCAACTTTTTAAATGGCAGACCAGGCCATTTCACTTTTCCACTATAACCCAATCGATGGTGCCCCAAAATCAGTAAGCAAAACAGGATTTCTCTCAATCAATTATCAAAATTCTCAGCGTAGACCAAAGAGTTCTGCCCAAGTTCACTGTTACCCATCTCTCCAGGCCTGGATGATGCTACTCTACACGCTGGCCTTATTTTACACACTAGGCTTAGGATACACTAGACTACTTTTTCCTGGGGACCCCCACATGTCTTGCCTCTCCTGCCTGCAATGACTCCCACCTCCTGGACTACATCAGGACCCCCCCTTTTTTAAAAAAAAATAAATGTTCATATTTCCACAGATTTTTTTCTTCATGAAAGATAGTTTAAAATGCAAAAATATAAAATATATCTGTGTGATCACATGATGAATGTCAGCCTCCAGCATGGATTCGTCTGCTTTCTCTGTCCCTGCCAATGAGCACACTCACTGGTATATTAAAAGGCATCCATGAATATTTATTGAAGAGTGGAAATCCTGATCTCTCCCCAAGGCCTGCTCTCATGCTCCTCCCCGGCCATACACACTTACCGGCAAAGGTGTGTATGTCTTCCTTTCCATGCTACATTTTGGGATTATCTACTGTACTTTTGCTCCCCAGTCCAGTGTGTTTCCTGGCACGCTAGGACAGGCGCCTGTTCTGATGGAAACTCAACATTCATTAAGTCTTGGGGAACTTTTGTATTCGGATCCGTCTTCTGCCAGCACACCTGCCATTCGCTCCCACCTACCTCCCTGTGCTGATCTTTACCTGCTTTCTCCCTTCAGGTCATGGCAAGTACATCCCAGGAGTCCTTGGAAGTGGAAATAGGCAACCAAAGTGGGCATTTTGGAGACATTTTATCTCAGATCCAGTCGTACTGGAGAGAAGTCTTGTCCCTACAGGGAACTTCCTGGTCATAAGATTTTTTTATTCTTAAAAATTTATTTTTAAATTTTAAAATTAAATTTAAATGTAAATTAAATTAAATTTAAAAATACACAACTTATAAAGACTGTTGAGGGCCTGGGCTAGTGGAAGGAGATAGTTATTTATGGCATGTCACTTTAAATCAGAGATTAAAGCCTCCCCTGGGTTTGGAGGCATAGTGCCTGCATGGTAGAGAGGGAAACGTGTTTACAGACAGGAAGGCTGGAGAGCTGGTCCAGGTCTCACCTCCTTTCAGTGACTGTTTCTTTGCCATCAAGTGGGAAGAGTTGTGTATATTGTATCAACTGTGTTGATATTCAGTGTGACAATGCCTGTCAAGGACACACCCTTTCCCACACAATTCAGATTTGGTGAATTCTTTGAGAAATTTTGACATGACAGAGCCGGACGAATTGGGAGAGGACCATCCAAACCTACGTCCTCAGGAGTTTGGCTGGAGCTCCTGCCATCTGCTGGAGCAAGAGCTTGCGTTAGAGAGTCAGTCCTGCAATCCCTGTCACTTGAATTAGACCGGAAGTGAACTCTAATTCCAAAGTGGAATCATATATTATTTTCCCCGAGAAAATTATACAGGCAGTCACTTAAGCTACACACACACATCTAGAGTGATCGTTCTTCAAATTATTCATCTGTGTGTCACCAATGTGCATTAAGACTTGACATCTATCCACTTGAATTGTCTCTCTGAGTTGACATTTTATCTCCATTTCTGCAGCCGTTCCCCCAACCCAGGCTTCGACCAATTGTTATATTTGGACATCTAACCAGATGCTATGGGTCTTCAAACCTCTGGCTGGTTTTGGCACCAGTCTCCCAGCCCTCTCCTCACCCCACGTCAGTTCCCCTTTCATGACCTCTAAGAACCACCTTCCAAAAATCCTCTTCTCCTATTGTCACTGCCCGGTGCTCCCCTGCCTCTCAGTACTTAATGTCGGCTCTGACTTTAGTCCAAACCTCATGGAGCTGAAGCCTCTCCTGTGACTCTCCCTGTCCACTGCAGCCCATGCAAACATCTGATGCTTCCCACCCACCAGTCAAGCCCAGATTATCTTCCTTATCCCCAGACAGGTCCTGTTGAGGTCTGCTCTGCACCTTGGCTTACGATCCGACTTTTCCTGAAATACATTTTCTTGTTATTTGCCGTTTGTTGAAATGCGTTTATGGATTCACCACCGACCCCTCCTTTCTTAAACCTTGGCACTACCTCTCTGAGATCCCCTTCCCACTCTTCAAGATCAGTGCGAATCCTACCTCATCCAAGAGGGCTTTGTTCATCTCTCCAGCTCACACTGACCTTGCGTCTCTGAATTCCAAATACATTTATCATTAGTCAAAGTTATTTTTCTCAAATGATTCATATACTGCTTTGTTTTGGTGGTGGTGGTTGTTCTGTGCTTCCAAAACGAAGTTGACTGCTGAGTTTAGGTCTGATATGCCAACTTCCTAAGCAGTTACTGGCTGGATCTCACGAGTTTAGGGAGAAGTTTTAAAACCAACTGGTTTTACCTCCTTGCCCATCTGCTCACTCCTTTCCCAATCCTGCCCAAAACATTAACAGCAGCTTTTTTTTGCTAGTGGGTAGGATTGCTAAATAGAAAACTCTATGCCATGGACAGCACCCTTTTTCACCTTTCCTTGGTGGATGGTCAGTTAGATGCTGACCATTGTAGGTGGCTGATTCAGGGTGACTTCCCGAGTAGATCCAGCCATGTCTTTCTTCCAGCTCCATCTCCCTCCTGCTCACAATGGGATGAGTAGTCAGAATTTCTGGCTGGCACAAGGAGGTGACTTGAGGCAGCTTTTCAGGGTCTCATTCTACCTGTTAGCCCCACCCCTCACTATATGATAGAGTTACCTTTTTTTACAGAGATCACAGAAATTGATGTCAAAGTAGCATGGAGAGTGCATCTTTTCCAACCTTCTCTTTAGACACATGGTAAAATTATGACTCAGATGAAGTATTGTATTTCTAGAGGTCCCAGAACAAAGTAGAGACAGGATCTGAATCCAGATCTCTTCTCTTTTTGTCCAGCTCTCTTTCAAGGATGCCATGTTCTAGGGCGCAGGATGGGGACATCTTTGTTTGACTCCCATACCTGAATCTCACCAGGCAGGCACTCTCTGATGCAAAAGGTAACATATTACATTTATAAATGCCACTTTATTTCCACATCATTTGTGTCATTTGTGAAAAGAAAAATAACATGTTTCTGGGAAGGTAGTCAACACTTGATGGTAGGGCATGGGTACATTGTGAGCCAATGGAAATCCTCTTTTGTTCCTGGAGCCGGGGCATGGCTCCCAGCTGCTCAAAGGGCCCAAGGATGAGTCAGGAGTGGGATCATGTACAGCATGGGCTGAATGGCCACAAAATGTGGCCTTAAAGGAATTAGGGAAGGAATCTGGAGATAACACTTGCCCTAGTTTCCCCAACTTTAACAATGCCATGCATAAAACTCACTAGGTCCAAAAGGAAATGCTGGAATTTAAAAAGAAAATAAATAAATAAAGTGACACAAAATTAAATGGCCAAGAGCCACTTGCTGTTACAACTTGGACTTGGATTTACAGATGATTTAATTCTATCTAATGTTCAGCTAAAATGTTGCCACTTCTACAACACCTTTCTCAACCCCCATTATCAAGACAAATCGCCACACTGCCCCCCCATGTTGTCATAAAATGTATTAACATTGCGCAGTTGGCTTGTGTGTCATGTAATTTAATTATTTATTATTTGTTTGTCTTTCCTGATAGATTAAGAGACTTTGGGGGACAGGAGCACCCTTAATACATATTTCTATCCCTTTTAGCCAGAATGGCAAGTATGCAGTCTGCTGCCTTTACCTCACTCCTTGCTCTTGGCAGACATGGATAACAATCACAGCATTCCATACTATGGTGCTTGGAAAAGGCCTCAGAACCCTTCATAACAAAGCCCTTTAAGCTGCTACTACTGAGTAACCAGAGTTTTGATGCAAAAGAAACTTTTTTTTTTTTTTTTTTTTTTTTGTCTATTGTAAGTAGCATAGTGGTTCACACAATGTTGGTGTTCAATTAATATTTGTTGAGTTAAAATAGCTCCTGACAGGCATATACCCCCAAAAGTTTAGGAGATTGGTGGATAGGGTAAGGGTGAAATGAGCTGGGTCAGGGAGGGGCCACAATCATTAGGACTGAGAGTCTTGGTTAAAGGGAGGAGAGTGGTCCAGGACACACTTTCCTGTTGGTATAGCACCTCAGGGTATAGGATTATCTCACTGAGCTGTGCATGGTAGTCAGGTCTGAGGCAGAGCGACATTCAGGTCATTCGGGGACAGACAGTCAGGCTGTTCTGGCAGGACCACACCTTTGCCTATGGTGGCAAGGGCAAGAGACACTCTAAAGCATTTGTTAAAGGCCTGAATGCTCAGCATCTGGCACCAATTAAATGAATCAGTAATCCAAAGTGCTCCAGGGTCCTTGTCCCCTAACCTCATTATAGTCTCTTTACCATGTTACCTTTTTATTCTCCAAACCTAATATTTTGTTCTTCTCTTATTCTGGGTTAACCAATACCTTCAATTTTCTTTCCTGGTGGTTTGCGTAGCTAGTTAAGAGTGTTTCCACTGGCAGAAACTTGAGTTCACAATAAATCAGGCAGTGTGGGCCATTAACAAATGGGGCTGCCTTTGGTCAGCAGCTCACCAAACAAGTGAAAATTTGATGTGAAGAAGTCAATCAGCACTTCCCTTGGTGGCTTAGTGTGGGCAGTTTGAGCTAGATAGAGATAGAGGCATTCTTAGCTCCTATGCTGGACTTCTTCAGTGTAGGGAAGGAAGCATGAGAGAGTCAGAGAGCCACTAGGACAGGGCATAAAGTCAGGAGCTCAGTGCAAGGGATTGAGCAGAGAGTAGAACAGAACCTGGTACAAGAAGAAGTTAGGGTACCCAGTAGGAAACCCTGTTGAGTTTCAGAGTTATTCTTGAATCTATGATTGGATATTCTTTATCAATTTTGGAAAATCTTTGGCTATTATGACTTCTAATATTTCTTCTTTTCCAGTTCTCTGCTTCTGGGACTCCAATTGCATCATTTGTTATTGTCTTACATGTATCTTTTTTCATTGTTTTTCTTCCCTCTGTGTGCTTCAGGTTGTAGAATTTCTATTGATTTATTTTTGAATTTACTGTTCCTTTATTCCGCTGTGTCAGGTCTGCTGGTAGGCTTACCCAATTAATTCTCTCTTTCAGATATTGTACTCTTCAGTTTTAGTGTTTACTTGGAACAGTTTTAGAGATTCTCTTTCTCTATTAATTTTCTCATTTTTTATCTATCTTTTCATCCTAAATTACATTACTACATAGTTATCATCTTTAAATCATTACCTGTTAATTCAAAAATTTGGGTCATCAATAGATCTGCTTTTATTGGCTATTTTTACTCTTTTTTATGGATAGTGGTATCCTGTTCCTTTGCAAACCTTGACATTTTAATGTACTCCATATTGTAATTGAAACAACCATAGAGAGTAGAGTAAATATTATTTTACTCTAAAGAGACCACAGTCAACTCAAAGAAAGCTAGAATAGGGGCTTACTATTTCAATTAAATTCAGTTATGAGTTAGAATTGATCATATCCAGGTTTAAGCTTTCTTTAGTTTCAGTTCACCTCTGACTTCAAATGTCTAAGGTCATGATGTATCCCGTGTGTATTACTGGCCCCTCTCTCTAGAAGGACTGTGAGCTCTGAAGACCAGTGAAGAGAGATTGCTATCACTCCAGCTCAGCCCTCAACCTTCTGCAATGCTACCATGCATTTGGCAAAAGTCATATGGGGAAGAATCAATAGAAAGAGAGAATTAAAGCTGTGTTTTGGAAGGTAGAGTCCTACAGATATCAATTCATCATACAAGGCCATAGGACTACAAAAGCTTTGTTGGCTTATCATTAGCCCATACAAGATCATCTGCCTATGGAAGGCATACACTTTTACCTTCTCTGGCCTAAGCAATGTCAGATGCTGACAGGGAGGAAAGCAGCCTCTCTTTTCTGCTCATCTAGAAGGACTCAGCAATCTCTGAAATTTAATTCTTAGTGTCCATTGTCTTCTAAGATCTGGAAAGATATATGATATTTCCTGTTAGCTTTGGTTGGGAGAGCAACAGTCTATCTTGAGATACCACATTCCAAACCAAAGCAGAATTCTCTCTGGTTATCATTATGGTCATATTCTAGGACCTCCTTATGGAGGTGACTGGGTTGCTTATATTCTTTCCTTGTGAGGTTTGGCTGTAGTTGGTATTTTTTGTAGGATCTGAGATGATATCAATATATTAGTTATTGCTGTTAACAACAATCAAATTCTCGGTAGCATGCAATAAACATTTATTTTCTTCTTCATAAACTTTTGAGTTGGCTATGGTTCTGCTGGGATTGTCTGGGCTTGGCTTTGGGCTAAGGATTGGGTTCAGGTATGATCCACATGCTCCATTATTCTTTTGGCTACCTGCAGAATGCTCTTCTTAGGATGGGTCAAAGAAAATCAACAGGACCATGATATATATATACAAGTTTAAAGTCTCTGTTCATGTCACATTGGCTTATATTACATTAGCCAAACCAAGTCATGGTGCCAAAGTAATCATCAATGGAACAGGGAAGTAGATTCCGCAAACAGGAGAGCACTGCAAAGACAAACCACATGTATACAATCCTTTTATGGGAAGTAAAGAATGTGAAAATGTACTCCAATCCATCCTGAATTGTGTCATGGTAGGAAAGTCAAGGCACAGCTGCATTAACAAGAGCCTGAAGAAAGCTTTAAGCCTCTCATGTCCATAAAAGGAATCCTTGACATTTTTTGCATTAACCTTTTTATATTGAGAACCCATATGACAACTCTCACCCAAGAGAGAGGAGAATAGATTTGAGGCAGACAAAGCTAAGACACTGACCTTGCTCCAGTTGGAAACGTTCCTCTCACCTGTTCTTCCTGATTCAGATGCTAATGGACAAGTGAGTCTGTTAAGGAAAAAGAAAACCAAGTGCCTCATGAAACAAACAACAGAACCACAGTCGCCCAAAAAACTCACAGCACTGCTGCAGTTGGTAGCATACGTCTCTATCTGTGCCTTAGAATTTGCCCTACAATAGTAGTCTACAAACTTCAGCAAGCAGCATAATTACCTGGAAATCTCATTAATCACAGTCCTGGACCCCAACCCCAGAGTTACCAATTTAGCTGGTCTTGGGTGGGACCAAATGATTTTCATTCCAAACAAGATTTCAGGTAATGCTGATGCTTCTGGTCTGGGTCTATGGTTTGAGGACTCCTCCAATAGATCATAAATCCTTCAAAGCAGAGACATTTCATGCATTCTACTGAGGACTGTGGGAAGGCTCTCCTTCACCCCTGAGCTACCTCGATGTTCTGCCAGAGCTCCTGAAGGCTGAGGATTTTCATAACGCAAAATGTATGAAGCTGCAGCCCATGGAGCTAGTTAGCTCTGTGTTAGGATCATTGGGTTCTAATCCATTTGTGCTATTGGCCTATTTTGTAACAAGTCGTTTTTACCTCTCTGGGCCTCAAGTTCCTTGTGCTAAAGGAAATCCAGGCTTTGGACTTAGTTGACTTTTAAGAAATCCTTTATTTAAAAACTGTATAATTTTATGGTATTATTATCAGCAGCTCCATGGCCTTAGGTGATTTACTTAAACTCTACAAGCCTTAGTTTTTCATCTGTAAAACCGATAAAACAATTGTATGTACCCCCAGAGGACTATCATGTATGAGGATTCAATGAGATAATGCATGCGCAAAACTTGGGATACTGCCTGGCACCAGTCAATGGTTAATAATGTGCCATTATTATTTATTATTACTATTACTAAGCATATAGAATTTCACACAGTACTTTGGACTTCGAGGAGAGGGAGAGAGACCACTTCCAGAAGGAAGATTAAGGGGAAATTACAAGAAGAAAGAAACATTTGAGCTGGGTCATAAATATCAACTAAAATCGGGGTTTCTGGATTTTTTTGGTGGGGCAGGAAGGGCAGTTTCGGCAGGGAAGCAACATGAATTTGGACATAAAGTAGGGAGAATACAGGTTATGGCTAGTGATCAGGAAGCTAACTGTGGTGTTGCATGTATGGAGTAATATAGAAAAAAACTAATAAGAGCCTAGAATGAAAGCAAGATCAGGGATCAGGTTTATAAGGCAAAAAGAGTTTGGACTTAGGAGACAATGAGGAAGAATAACTTTTAGAGAAGACAGTGGTCATTGGATTTGGTTTTAATCTGAGCCCCACCACTTCAGATAGTGGCTTTGGTGGCTACTTTGACATCTGAGATTCAATTTCCTTATTGTAAAAAGGAGAAAAATGTACACACACACATATCATGGCGCTGTCATGAGGGTTAAAGAAGAATGTATACATGAACTTACCTTTTGTGGGGCTCTGCACATAGTGGACCCTGAGTTAATGCTTAAAAAAAAGTAAAGTTATTTTGAAACAATTTAAATTTACGAAAGGGTTACGTAGTTAGTACATTGAGTTCTCACATATTTGTCATGCTGCTTCTCCTCCTCTTGTTAACATTTGATATATTTTTTAATGTCTTTTCAGCATAACAGTATTCATTGTTTTTGCACCACACCCAGTGCCCCATGCAATCCGTGCCCTCTCTAATACCCACCACCTGGTTCCCCCAACCTTCCACCCCCCGCCCCTTCAAAACCCTCAGATTGCTTTTCAGAGTCCATAGTCTCTCATGGTTCACCTCCCCTTCCAATTTTCCTCAACTCCCTTCTCCTCTCCATCTCCCCTTGTTGTTATTTGCTAACAAATAGCATCTCTCCTCCATGCTATTTGTTATGCTCCACAAATAAGTGAAACCATTTGATCACATTTGATATTCTGATGATGTATTTATCAAAACTGAAAAATTAATATGTGTTAGTAATATGAGTGTTATTTACTAAATCACAGACTATTTGGGTTCTGCCAGTTTTCCCACTAATGTCCTTTTTTCTACTCCAGGATCTGAGGTGGAACAGCAGGTTGTTTTAATTCATCACAGCTCCTTCATCTCCTCCAATCTGATAGTTTCCTGGTCTTTCCTTGACTTTCATACTTTAAGAGCACTGTTGGGGCATTTTGAGAATGTCTCTGAATTTGAGCTTGTCTGACTCTAATTTTATGAATAGAATTCATTTTGTTATTTGGAGGAAGAATATCAAAAAGCTGATTGTATTTTATCAGGTTATATGCAAAGTCGGCCACATAATTTTCTGGGCACAGTATAAAGTGAAAAGGTGAAGTTCCATTAAAAAAAAAAGGGGGGGAGATTAAAGGTACTAACATATAAAGCTTTTCTTTTTCCTGCACAATTTCTTTCAACTTGTTACACTGTTTTTGTTTTTTTTTTAAGATTTTATTTATTTATTTTGTCAGAAAGAGAAAGCACAAACAGGGGGAATGGCAGATGGAGAGGAAGAGGCAGAATTCCCACTGAGTAGGGAGCCTGACGTGGGGATCGACCCCAAAACCCTGGGATCATGACCTGAGCTGAAGGCAGGTGCTTAAGGGCTGAGCCACCCAGGCACCCTTACACTGTTTTTCATGTTTCGTTGTTGTTGTTACTTTGTATAATTCTAAAGAAAGAAAAAGTATTGTAAGTTATTGGCATGAATTTTATTATTTTTATATTGTACAATGGCATTTTAAGTAAAAATATATGAGCACATAATTTGTATACAGAATCATCAGAATTAGACAATTTGTGTTTTGAAGCTTGCACACACATGTGTTTTATTCTTATGCCATTCATTGTCGTCTTCTGTTCCAAGCAAGCTCTGGTTTGAACAGGAAGTGTAGCTTCTAAGGTCAATCAGTGTCCCTCCCTCCTCAGTCACAGATGTAATACACTTACCTTGTACTTGCTTTAAGCCTTGCTGGACTTGCACGCATCATGGGTCCTCAGGAACCATGTGCTCCCGGGGCATCCAAATGCTGATTGAGAGGAACTGTGGCCATGCATACAGTATACATCTCTTCTGCCCACACACCTGCTCCACTTCCCATAGCATTTAACTGACAACACACACGTTCAGAGATAAAATTATAAAGAATTTCAATATGCCAAAATCAGAACATTAATCAAGTGCAGGACCCTTCTGAGCATGGAGTCCTTTGTCTACACAGGTTGCACATCTGTGAAGCCAGGCCTGGCTACGTGATTTTAATGTTACTGTTGCTCTTAACTTTAATCATTTGATTAAGGGGGTGTCTGCCAGGTTTCTCATTGCCACGTTAGCCTTATTCCCTTGCCATACTCTGTGAGAAGCAAATCCCTAAGTCCAGTCCATATCCAAGGAGAGGAGAATGAAGCTGTTTCCTGGAGAGAGGAGTGTCAAAAATTTTGTGGACATGTGTTAACACCACTAGTCACTTTGGAGTAGCTAATGTTTTTTGAATCTCATAATCCAAGGGCCAATTTGGAATCTCGTGACCCACATCTTGCCTCTAGGTCTGCAATATGACGAGTCTGGCAGGAACATTATAAAAGAGTGTGGCAAATCTCCCATCGTTGTAAATGCTGTTCTCCCACCAGTAAGAGACCCTCGGCCTTGGGACTGACCTGGATAATAGGGAAAGTAAGCCTCTACCCAGGAAGTGCATCAACCTATTTTCCTCGGAAAATCTTTCCCTTCAGAGGCTGGGCAGCATTTGCTGGGGGAGGGGGCGGGCGTGGTGCTAGGCATAGCATGTGCTGCAAGTTAGGTGACCAGGGGTATGCAATTATCAGCCCATGGTGCAGGGAGATCCAAGCCCCCTCATCACCCTCGGCGTGCACAGCATCTCTGCCTGCCCGCGGTTCCCCACTTCTGGCAGATGCTGTCTGCACAAGACGCTGAGTGCAGGCGAATTATTTCCACTACTTCCTGCTAATTTCAGCACTGCATTCATCCAAAGCTCTCGAAACTCTTAATCAACAGGAATATGCTAACCTGAGACTGGGTCACAGAGGGACAGCTTGGAGATCTGGGGGGGATTGGTGACAGCTGCTGCCCTCTCTCTGAAGAGGATTGATGTGGATATCATCATGCTTGTTGACAGGAGGAGGGAGGAGCCGGACTTTTAAGGTCTCTTCCAATCTGGGAAGGCTATGAATACCGCTACCAGCTGAGTGATTCTCCATGCTTTATTCATCACGAAAATGACGCAAATTCAGTAAAGCAGCTCTCTCGAAGGTAGGTGGCCACTAAACCAGGCATACAGACACTTAGCACTCTGAGAATGCTTGCTGAGGAAAGTCCTTGAGTTGTTTTCCTTCTTTTTTTTTTTTTTTTTTTTAAGGTCATTTCAGGAATAGATGGGGAAAAAATGTAGTGCATTTGGTACTGCCTAGGAATAGACTAAAAGGTTTTAAGTTCAAAAGCAGTGAGCTGTGGTTGTCTGGAATAGCTATTGCAACTCTAGATTGTGTTAATAGAAGTAAAATGTTTTAGATGAGGGAAATAATTCCTCTCTCCTCAGGGTTAATCAGAGCTTATATGAGCCACACTGTTCCATTCTTGTTATACCTTGGAGGGGAGGAGAAGCTGACGATTTTTGGAGAAAGGTACCCCAGAGAGCGAAGGGTCTCAGAAGCATGCAATTGGAAAAGCCCCTAAAAGGATGAGGCTCATGAAGCCTGAAAAGTTAGGAACTCACCAATGTAATGACTGTTACTGTCCCATAGGATATGGAAGTTTCAAGAAGTTAAGAACAAGTTCTGATGAAACAGTGACAGGGATTTCTGTCTTGGCACTTAAGGAAGATCTTTCTGACAATCAGCTGAGCAGTGAGGGGAGTAGATCTGGCCACATGTTCTTCAAAGGTGGTCCGAGATGATACAATGTATTCGTGATGCTGAGAAAGGATGTAAATAGCAGGTGGTCCAGCCCTAAATGGAAAACCCCAGCATCGTACAGAGAGTGGTTTTGTCCACATTCATCTTGAGAGGTAAAACAAATTGCAATCAAGGTCTTACTAAAGCTGTTTTATTTTAAAAGTTTTCACATATATAGCAAAGTTAAAATAACTCGAGTAAACACCTATATACCCACCACCTAGATTTTATCACTGACCAATTGTATGACAACCTTATTGAGACATGATCTATATACCATACAATTCACGTATTAAAAGTATACAATTTGATGCTTTTAACTGTTCAACCAGCACCACAAATGATTTCCAAATGTTTTCACCATTCCTTCCCAGAAAACACCATACTCATCATCGATTGCTCCCCTTCCCACTCCTAGTTCTCATGTCCTTTCCATCATCCTCTAGCGCTGGAAAAACAATAGTCTTCTTCCTGTCTCTATAGATTTGTTTATTCTGGACATTATTATAAGTAGAAACCTATAATAGGTGATCTTCTGTGATTAGCTTCTTTGGTTTAGTACACTGTCTTCATGGTTTTTCCATGTTGTAACGTGCATCAGAACTTCATTGCTTTTTATTACCAAAAAAAATTCCATTGTCTGGATATGCCACATTTTATTTACCCATTCATCAGGTGATGGCCATAAGGATTGTTTCCACTTTTTGGCTATTATGAATAATGCTGCTCTGAACCTTGGTCTACAAGTTTTTGTGTGGTCATATGTTTGCATTTCTTTTGGGTATAACTCTAGGAGTAGAATTGTTGGGTCATATGGTAACTCTGTGTTTAACCTTTTGAAGAACTGCCAAGCTGTTTCAAAGTACCATTAACATTTTACTATACTTGTTTTATTACATATCTTCCCTTCCATTAATCGATTCTTACTTTTTTGCATTTCAAAGGAAACTGCAAGCATCAGTCACTCTGAAAACTTCAGCATTCGTGTCATTAACAGGACTCAATATTTACTTAACTTTTTCCTTCTATTATAAAATGTATGTGCAAGGCAATGCACAAATCTTGAAATATGCACTGATACTTGACAAATGCACTTACCTACAATCCAAGCCCCTTTCAAGGTAGAGAACATCCCCATTTTTTTCCAGAAATTTCCTCATACCCATAACCAATTGTTAAACTCACCATTTCCTCAGATGCAACCACTGTTCTGATTCTTTTCCACTATAGATTACATTTGCCTGTTCTAGAATTTCATATAAAATAACTCATAAGACTGCACTTTTTTAAAGCAAGACTTGTTTTACTAAGCCTAATGTTTTCAGCCATCACTAATTCATTCCTTTTAATGCCTGCATAGTATTCTACCCTATGGAGATATATTGTGTGTTTTTTTTTTTTTCCTCCATTGACCATTTTATTTGATGGACGTTTGGTTCACATCCAGTCTCGGCTGCTGGGAATAATGCCTCTTTGACTGTTTGTCTGCAAGTCTCTGTGTGGGCTTCTTCTTTTGTTTCTTAGTACTGCACTTGCTGGATCATAGGGTACATACACATTTATCTTTATCAGAATCTGTCAGAACTTTTCCCCACAGCAATTGTACCATTTTATACTCCCACCAAGAACAGAGTCTGGTTGCTCCACATCGCTGTCAACCTCTAATGTTCCCAGTGTATATAATTATAGCCATTTTGGTAACTGTGTAGCTATAGCTCATTGTGGTTTTAGTTTGCATCTCCATGATGTCTAATGGTATTGAGCACTTTATCATTTACTCTCTTTGGTCAATCTGTATATTTCTTTTGAAAAGTATGCAAATATTTTGACTACTTTTTATTGATTTGTTTACCTTTTAATTATTGAATTATAGGGATTACTTATATAACCCTGAATAACAGTCTTTTTTTAAAGATTTTCCATTTATTTATTGACGGAGAGAAAGACACAGAGAAAGGGAACGCAAGCAGTAGGGGGAGGGAGAGGGAGAAGCAGGCCTCCTGCTGAGCAGGGAGTTGGATGCAGGTCTCAATGCCAGGACCCTGGGATCATGACCTGAGCCAAAGGCAGCTGCTTAATGACTGAGCCATCCAGGTGCCCTGAATAATAGCTTTTTCTTATATTTAGAAATATTTTCTCTTTGTCTATGGCTTGTCTATCTATTTTCCAAATGGTGTCTTTTGCAGGGAAGAATTCTTAAATTCTTAAATAAATAAATTCTTAATTATCACAACTTTCCTCTTATGGTTACATTTTCTATGACCTACTTAAGAAACATTTGTTTTTTCTTGATCATAAAAATAATTTTCATATTTACTTAAAAAAAACTTTTATGGGTTT
Organism: Mustela nigripes; assembly: GCF_022355385.1. NCBI lineage: Eukaryota > Metazoa > Chordata > Mammalia > Carnivora > Mustelidae > Mustela > Mustela nigripes. Next base: position 14,661,065 of record NC_081565.1, read on the forward strand.
AGCTTTTATGTTTTAATCTATGACCCATGTCAAGTAAATTTTCAGTAGGGTCAATGTTCATTTGATATTTTTCATATGAATATCCAATTACTTTAGCACCACTCATGGAAAAGACTCCTTTTAACATTGTGTTTGCTCTGGTGACTTTATGGAAAAACAGGTGACCACGTAAGTGTGGTCTATTTCTGACTCTCTGTTGTATTAATCTATTTGTCAGTTCCAAAGCCAGCACCATAGGGTTTGACAATTTAGGTCTTCTAACTTTTTCTTATGTTCATTTTGTTTTGTTTCGTTTTTTTAGTTTTCAGGGTACAGGTCTTACACATGTACTGATAAATTTTTTCCTATGTCTGTTACATTTTGTTGCTATTATAAGAGAAATTGTTTTTGAATTTTATTTTCTAATTACATAGTTGTGTGTGTAACAATACTGTTGATCTTTTTAAAATAAAACCTTGTATCCTATAACCTTGATAAATTCACTTAATCCTTTTTATTAATTTAATTTTATTTTTTTCAGTGCTCCAAGATTCATTATTTATGAACCACACCCAGTGCTCCATGCAATAGTAGTTTTTCAAATCCCTTACATTTTCTTTATAAACAAAATGTCATTTCATATAGTTTGGTTTTTCCTTTCTGATTTTTATGGTTTTTGCATCTTTTCATATTTTTGTAAGTAGTTAGGATTTCCAGCACTAAAAGTAGTGGGAGCAGGAATTCTTACCTTGTTTCTGATCTTAGTGTTCATTATGACACGATTAAGAATGATGCTATCTGTAAGTTTTACAAATTCTGTTTATTAAATGGAAGAATTCTCCTCTTCTTCATTAGCTGAGAATCTTTATCATAAACTGGTGCTGAATTTTATAAAAATGCTTTTTCTGCACCTATTGACATGACTATAGGGCTTTTCCCTTTATTCTATTAATATGGTTAATTGTATACATTGATTTTTTTTAATGGAGGTGAAACTGACACATCATAAAACTAATCATTTTAGGGTGAACAATTCAGTGAATTAAAATAAACCTTGCATTCCAGGTATAAGGCCCTCATGCTCATGACAAATTGCCATTTTTAGACATTTTATTTGATGTACTAATACTTTGTGAAGGATGTTTGTGTCATGTTCATGAAGAAAAACAGTCTATAATTTTCTTATAATGCCTTTATTAGTTTTGGTCTAAGGGTTATACTGATCTTATACAATGTATTGGGAAATGTTTCCTCCTCCTCTGGGATTTGAAAGACTTTGTGTCATACTGGTATTAATTCCTTCCTAAATATTTGCTAGAATTCACCAAAGAAACTCTTCTGAGCCAAGAGTTTCTTTGTGATAAGTTTATACAGAAAGGATTTAATCTCAATAATAGGCGATTCATATTTCTGTTTACAACTCATATTCTGTTCACAATTAAGCAAATTATATTTGAAGCACAATTGAGCTAAATTATTTTTCATTAAGTTGAGTAGGCCTTCATGCTGCCTCCATATCTGCTAGGCAGATGATACCTGCGAAAGCTGGATAAATTGGGGCGCCTGGGTGGCTCAGTGGATTAAAGCTTCTGCCTTTGGCTCAGGTCATGATCCCAGGGTCCTGGGATGGAGCCCCGCATTGGGCACTCTGCTCGGCAGGGAGCCTGCTTCCTTCTCTCTCTCTGCCTGCCTCTTTGCCTACTTGTAATCTCTGTCTGTCAAATAAATAAATAAATAAATTGTATAAATTGACTTCGTCTTAATATTTACAGCAAATAGGGATATATTTTCTGTGGTCGCTGTCAGTTCCTTGTACATGGTGGTAGGCAAGAGGGTAGCCCATGTCTCATTAAGAGGAAACCCAGCACGCAAACAGTGAAGATTACTATATTAATTTTCTATTACTAGTGTAAAAATTGCCACAAAATTAGTGGCTTTAACAACACAAATTTTTTATCTAATAGCTCTTTAGGTTAGAAGGCTGACATCGATCTCACTGGGCTAAAACCAAGACACTGGCAGGGCTATACTTGTTCCTGAAAGCCATGGGGGAGAATCCATGTCCTTGTCTGTTCCTTGTCTCATGGCCCATTTCCCCGTCTTCAGAGCCAGTAACACGGAATACCGCTGGCCATCCTTCCATGTACATAGCTTCTCTGATCATAGCTGGGAACATTTCTTTGCTTTTAAGGATTGATTTTATTAAACTGGGCCCACCTGGATGATGCAAGATAATCTCCCCATCTCAATTCTTTAGCCATAATCACATCTGCAATCTCCCTTCTGCCACACAGGCTAACACATTTTTAGGTTCTAAGAATTAAGACACGGACATCTTTGGGGAACCACCATTCTGCTTGTCACATTCTTCTTGCTGGCTCAGTAGGACCTTAATCTGTTTGGATGGGATCATGCTTCTTTGTAGGGGTTATAAGGCTGACAAGTCTTGCCCCTCCAGTGAGGAAAACACTACACATGCCTTGCTGCTTTGTCTAGCCATCCTCATGCAATTAAGTTTGTATTCTTGGGACACCTGAGTTGGCTCAGGAGGTTTAGCGCCTGCCTTCGGTTCAGGTCATGATCAAGGGGTCCTGGGATCAAGCCCCACATCAGGCTCTCTGCTTGTTTGGGAGTCTTTTCTCCCTCTCCCTTTGCTCCTTCCCTCACTTTTGCCCTCTTTCTCTTTCTCAACTAAATAAATAAAATATTCAAAAAAAATATATTGAGGTGTGCCTGGGTGGCTCAGTCTATTAAGTGTCTGCCTTTGGCTCAGGTCATGATCCCAGGGTCCCGGGATCGAGTCCCATATCAGCCTCCCTGCTCATGCGCTCTCTCTCTCAAAATAAATAAAATCTTTAAAAAAATATACCTAAGTTTTTATTCCTTAGCATTCAAGAAACTCCTATCTCTTGCTTGTGCCTATTGACACCTACTCCTTGTAAAGATCTTTGAGACAACTATGTAAGCATTCCACTGAAAAGGAAATAAAAACTTTAAAGTTGATGGTATTCTGTGTTGGCAAAAACTTGGAGAAATCCACTTCTATGTGATGTTGGTGAGTTTATATGTTGTCTCTGTGGCTTTATTTAGAGGGCAGTATGGCTTTAATCTATCAAAATTTCAGAAATATGATGATTCTTCAACTCAGCTCTTTCTTAGGTGTCTCACCTACAGAAAACATTCTCACATTGCACAAAGGCAGATGCAAAGATGTTCTCTTCAACATTTCATTTGTTAAGGCATATCCAGGAGAATTTCTGTGATCATTAAATTAGCAGATGTTAAATATATTCTGGTAGATTCACACTTGGGAATAGGACAGATTTTTTAAAAGACTGAAATAGATCGACATACAGCAAAATGAAAAGACCAAGATATAGCAAAGTAAAAGAGCAAACTACAACATGAAGAAGGGGATCAGGTGCGTGTGCATGTGTGTGTGTGTGTAGTCATGAAAAGACTTGGAAAGATAGGCAACATTTCAACAATGATTTGCATTGTGAGGAGAATTAAATATGGAGCCTGGGAAGAGGGTTTTGAAGGCACACTTTCATTTTTATCTATAACTTGTAAGTATTCTTAAGTATTATTATGAAATGTATTTTTCCTCCCATTTTTTAAATTAACATATAATGTATTATTAGCCCCAGGGTACAGGCTTGTGAATCGCCAGGTTTACACACTTCACAGCACTTACCATATCACATACCCTCCCCAATATCCATAACCCAACGACCCTCTCCTTAATGAAATGTATTTCTAAATGAAAGACTTTTTAATGACTGAATAAAAGAGAGAAAACAAATCTGTCTTTATTTCCAAGATTTGAAGACTGTGGATTCCATATTTTCTTTTTTCCCCTCTATTTACTTTTATTTCTTTTTAGTTTCAAAGGTAGAGTTTAGTGATTTATCAGTTGCATAAAACATGATGTAATAAGTGTTTATTACATCATATGCTCTCTTAATGTCCACCACCCAGTTACCCCATCCCTCCGCCCACCTCTCCTCCAGCAACCCTCAGTTTGTCTCCTAGAGTTAGGAGTCTCTTATGGTTTGCCTCCCTCTGTGTTTTCATCTTATTTTATTTTTCCTTCCCTTCTCCTGTGTTCATCTGTTTTGTTTCTTATATTCCGCATATGAGTGAATTCATAGGGTATTTGTCTTTCTTTCACTGACTTATTTCGCTTAGCATAATACCCTCTAGTTCCATCCACGTCATTGCAAATGGCAAGATTTCATTCTTTTTGATGGTTAAGTTATATTTTCTCCCTAAATTATAGAATCATTAAAAGATCCAATCAAGCTGATCTTGCTCCAGGGGTAAGCATTATTAACCCCCATTTTCCAGACAAAACATTATGAATTGCTTTTCCCAATAACCACAACTACTTGGTAGCAGAGTTAGAACTGGAAAAGAGACCTTGGTTTATTCCTAGCCGTATCTAGGTATGTCACAGCCTATAAGCAGCCAAAGTCGGTTTCTAGACACTTTTCTGAACTACTATATTTATTTATTTATTTATGTTTTAAGATTGTATTTATTTATTTGACACAGAGAGAGATAGCTAGAGAGGGAACACAAGCAGGGAGAGTAGGAGAGGGAGAGGGAGAAACAGGCTTTCCCCGAAAAGGGAGCCCGACATGGGGCTTGATCCCAGAACCCTGGGATCATGACCTGAACGGAAGGCAGACGCTTAAAAACTGAGCTACCCAGGCACCCTTGAACCACTGTATTTTAAATGTGGCCTCGATTCTTCAGTCTGAAGCTACTCTCTTTCCTATGTGCTTTTGCAGCAACTTCCACAAAAGATGAGTGTGTTTCCCTGCCCATTGAGTTTGGAGTTAGCCATGGGATTTGCATGGGCCAATGAAATTTTGGTAGACATGATGTGATCCAGGGTTCAAATGTGCTTCCTTGGGGCCCCTGAGTGGCTCAGTTGGTTAAACATTGGATCAAGTCATGATCTCAGAGTCATGAGATTGAGTCTTGAGTCATGCACCATGCTCAGAGCAATGATTGACCCCATGTGATTCCCACTCTACATATCATGGATGAACTCTTCATGTCACTGTGATGGCTTCTCACGAAGCTGGAGAGCATGTGCGGTCATGGGAGTAGGGCAGGGTCAATGAGGGGCATGGGACCTTTAGAGGAAGGCCAACATAGATAGAATGCAGGAAAGCGGGTCTCTAGGCGCAGTGGGAGGCCCAGTGGTCCTTGAGGAATGAAAGAGATAAATGAAGAACACGTACCTTTTGGTTTCATCCCTGTTTCCCTATTGCATGTGACTGCTTTGATCTGATAAACCCTGCAAGGCAGGTGGGCATAGGAAGGTGAAACACAGCAGGATGGAACAAGCAGGCAGAGGCTGGGACAGGAACTAGAGATCTTCCCAAGAATGTGGAAGCACAGGAGAAGAAGCATGAGAGGGGATGAGCCAGAGCAGCAGGAAAGACATGCTGTATTGTGGCTCCAGCAATGAGATACCCTCTGTCAAGTCTGTACAATGGACCTGCCCAAGGGCTGCCTATGAGCATGGCTAAGGGGAGTCCGTGGCAATTTCCCAAGAGCCAGAAAAAGGGACAGGGCAGGGTTAGAAGGCAGAAGAGGCCCAGGGATAAAATTTGTGATGCCAGGATGAGAGGGAAGTGAAAGGAGTTTGCACTGATGCCTCCTAACAGAGGAGACAGAGAGTGCCAGTGCAGGGCAGAGCACATGCTCTTGGAGAGTGTGGGATTTTGACTGTTTGGGGTACCACTCTAACAACAGCACAGTGCACTGTGAAGAAATGTGTATCACAGGCTTTTGTATAAAAGAGTATCAAATGCAAAATTCCAGCTCCATCACTCATAGGTTCTAAAACCCTGCATGCATGACCTGTCTGGACCTCAGTCTCTTTATCTGGAATATAGGCATAACTGTGTCCTTTAACTCATAGGGAAATAATGAAAAAATAAATGGCAGAGGACACACACAGCATCTGGCTCCTGATGAATAAGGTTCCAGAAGGGTGGTATTTTCTTGACTTCTTGGTTAGAATTCCAAGTTAGGGAACTGTAGATAATCAAGGGACACAGTCATCAAAGCTGACATATCAAGCAAGGGCCCGGGGACATGAAAAACACCAAGGCAGAGGTGAAGGAAAACCTGAGCTGCCTTCGGGGCTCCTGGGGGTTAATTAAGGACTAGTGTGAATTCCCCATCGCCTCAGCCCCAGGCCAGGCTGGCCCCGGAGACTGAAGCAGGTTTGGGACAGGCAGGTCTGTACGGGTTCCAGCCGTCTGCCTCTGCGAGCCAGGGCCCGAGGGGAAGCAGCAGCAGCCTGCCTGCACGGTGCCACAGTGGGGCTCGGAGCAGAGCGCGGCTGCGAGCCTGTCGGGTGATTTACGGCCTTTAAATGGCTCTCCCCTTCTGCAAAACTCTTAATTTAATAGGCAAACATCTTGGGATAAGGGCTCACTAGAGACAGAACTGATGGGATAAATGCCTGAAGATTAAAGACCCGAAGAGGGGTGAAGAGAACTGTTATGACAATGGGAAAGAACTTTCCAGCAGGTAGCCTTCCCATCCCTTCCCCCACATGACAACCATGAGACAAGTCGCCAACAAGAGGTGAGATATTCAATGTCAAGAGACAGACTCCAGGTCATTGGGCTTGAAAAGGACCTTAGCTGTTGCCTCAACCAGCGTGTCCCCACCTGAGCATCCTGCAAGTGAGGAACTGAGACCCAGACAGGTCCTAAGTCCACTCAAGGTGAGTTGTTAGTAAAGCTAGTACTAAGAGGGGCTCCTGGGTAGCTCAGTCATTAAGTGTCTGCCTTCGGCTCAGGTCATGATCTGATTCCTGGGATCAATCCCCGCATTGGGTTGCCTGTTCCTCGGGAAGCCTGCTTCTCCCGCTGCTTGTGTTCCCTCTCTTGCTTTGTCTCCCTCTGTCAAATAAATAAATAAAATCTTTTTTTAAAAGGCAGTACTAAGATTTTTTTTTTAATTTTATCCATTTATTTGACATAGAAAGAGAGAGCACAAGCAGGCAGAGTAGCAGGCAGAGGGAGAGGAAGAAGCAGGCTCCCCGCTGAGCAAGGAGCCAGACACAGGGCTCGATTCCAGGACCCTGGGATCATAACCTGAGCTGAAGGCAGTTGCTTGACCAACTGAGCCCCCCAGGGGCCCCCTCCAGTACTAAGATTTTAATGTTTAGGCTTCTGTTCCATCCTTTGCAAACAGCAAACTCCTCGTTCTGTCCTGCACACTGCTGTACAGAACAGGCCAGAACAGGCCCTCCATAAGTACTTGAGGAAGAAATGGACTATGAATGGGGCTTTCAGGAGCATCCACCAGAGATGCATTACTTTCCCCTCGGCAAGGTGCCTAAAGTAAGTGTCTGGGAGTTGACTGTTTTGGTCCTCCTCTCTTGAGGCTTTGGCTTCCAGTTGGAATACCCCCACTTGCAACCAGCCCTTTGCTTCTTTCAGCGAGATCTCTCCCAGTCCTGGGATCTTTCCTGTAACACACACATCAGGCCCTGGCCTGAACATTGAAGGAGGAGAGCCAAAGGAGAGGGGGCTGGTGCAGGGAAGGCAGTGAGATGGAAGGTCATAAGGGGATCCCCTAAGTTGACTATGAGAAGAATGGGTATAGAATTGGAGGGGGATCCAAGGCCATGAACTTGCTGTTGTTCACTTGATTTTCCAATCCAAAATTGGTAAGGATGTAGACAACAGATAAAATAATATCAACATGGGCAGGTAGGATAGAACAAACAAGATTAGGGGAACTGGAACATACCGCTTGTCGTCAGGGAAATACAAATCAAAACCATAATGAGATACCACCTTACACCAGTTAGAACGGCTAAAATTAACCAGACAGAGAACAACAAATGTGGGTGAGGATGTGGAGAAAGGGGAACCTTTTTACACTGTTTTTGGGAATGCATGCTGGAGAAGCCACTCTGGAAAACAGTATGGAGATTCTTCAAGATGTTAAAAATAGAGCTACCCAAAACCCAGCAATTGCACTGCAAGATATTTACCCAGAGATGCAGATGTAGTGAAAAGAAGGGGCATATGCAACCCAATGTTCATAGCAGCAGTATCCACAATAGCCAAACTCTAGAAAGAGCTGAGATACCCTTCAAAAGATGAATGGATAAAGAAGCTGTGGTTCATACATACAATGGAATATTACTCAGCCATCAGGAAGGATGAATACCCACCATTTGCATTGGCATGGATGGAACTGGAGGAGATTATGCTAAATGAATAAATCAATCAGAGGAAGAAAATTATATGGTTTCATTTGTACATGGAACATAAGGAATAGCACAGAGGACGATAGGGGAAGGGAGGGAGAACTGAATGGGAAGACATCAGAGAGGGAGACTAAGACATCAGAGAGGGAGCCAAACCACGAGAGCCTCTTGACTCTCAGAAACAAACTGAGGGTTGCAGAAGGGCAGGTGGGTGGGGGGACAGGGTAACTGGGTGGTGGGCATTAGGGAGGAAATGTGATGTGATGAGCACTGCGTATTATATGCAACTAATGAATCATTGAACACTACACCAAAAACTAATGATGCCCTATATGTTGGCTATTGAATTTAAATTTTAAAAAATAAGATTAAGGGACCTGGAACCACTAAATATATAGAAAATCCAGACCAGGCTCTTGGGAGAGGAATCTGAAGGCTCTAGCCCTGGCTTCCACAGGGTTTTCTTTATTGGTCTTTAAGGAATGGTACTTTGGGTCTTCATTTGACCACTCTCCCCTTGTATTTAATCATAATTAACTATAGCCAGTGTTTCAAAATGTGTAAGAGGGTAGGAGAAACCTCTTTAAGTTTACTTACAGATAGTTGTGCACACCGGTAGCAGTAAAATACCAGGGTTTCAGTCCTGTGTCTACTTTGGACTGTGTACCTGACCTAGAGCAATCGATGTCATCTACGTAAGATTCAGTTTTCTGTTTTATATAGTGCAGATGACCAACAACAGTATCAATGGGTTGTTGGAAGACTTTACTAAGATGTAGCACAATGCCTGGCCCACATTAGGTGTTCAGTGAGAACTGAGTTAGCTAATACTATGTATGTGTGTTGAGGGGATGCTTTATTTTTGTCTGGAACTCCTTCATGCTCATCGAAACATTCTCAGAAGACCATTGGTAGTAGCCAAAAGCATGGACCTACTCCAGGGAAAATGCTTTATGTACCTCTAAGAGTGATTGGTTTCATTTTGAACACTGCTACACTTTCCAGCTTTTGACTTCCCTTGAGAATTGAATCTTTACAACTTTGTGTTCCCTCTCCTCAACCTTTGTGTGGTGGATCCCCTTATTTTTTCTATGTACTTTCTTTGATTTTTTTTTTCAAAATTAGATGTGGCAGACCTGTCCCATGGTTTTGTTTACCCGATAAGTGGTAGATAGGTATTACGTGCTAGATGTATCCCTTATGTACTTACAGTGTCTTATCTTTATGCCCTACAGTACTTTTTGAAGTGAAAAAAATGTGATAAAAATAACCCATGTTATCATCATTTCATATAAAAACTTCATTCTTAATCTCAATTTGTAATACGTCAACTAAGAGCAGGAGTACATGGAAGGTATATTGATCAAAACTTTGCATGTCATGAAGTTCAGAGGAATAGCCAATAATAGGTTGAGTAATAATCACGATTCAACAACTTCTTGGCAAGTGAAAATATTGGGTTGGTTCTAAAGAAAGAAAATTAAATATGGGCAAAAATGAGTCCAAAACCCCAACTCTATAAATACAGGATGGAGAAGACATGGTTTAAGGAAAAAAAAAAAAAAAGATAGGTTAAAAGTGTGAGGTTGTATTTCTATTTAAGCACAGCATGAGTCAGTAGTGAACTTTGATTGGAACAAAATATGCTAATGTTATTACAGGCTGAGCTAAGAGTAGTTTCATGCTCAGTGGAGGAAAAGTGAAAACTCCACCCTACTTAACCTTGGTCCAACCACATCTGCGATCTTGAGTTCAACTTCAATTTAGACTCAATGATGACAAACCAGAATGTGGGCAGAAGAAGGAGAGGAAGAAAAATTAAGATACACAGAATACTTAAGAGAACTTCAGATTCTTAGTCTGGAGAAAGGAAATTGTGGGAGAAGTAACTTGGTAGCTATCAAGAAACATCTGAACACTTGCTCAGAAAGATACTGAAAATTAGAATAGTACAATAGATGTAAATTGCAGGAAGACACAGATTCGCTCCACATGCGGAATAACTTCCTAAAAATTAAAGCTTCTTGCTTAAGCAATTAGCTGCCTTATCTGTTCACCAGCCTCGATCAGTCACACACAGGATAACCATCAAAACCATCTGCTGTTGCAGAGGATGTTAGGTGTCACAGAGGATGTTGAAGAGGGTGTTGGGTGTGATAGAAGGTGTTGAACAGTGTTGTATAAAGTCGAAGTCCACATCTGAGACATTTTATATGCATGACAAATATTTGTTGGATGAAGAGTGAACAGCTAGCTAAATTGCTTCTTGAATAACTTAGATGATTAATTTTTCAAAAAGCAAATTTTCACTAGCTTGGAGAAATGGATTTTTGAGAGGATTGACTGCAGTTTTAAAATTGGAAGGGAGATGGGTAATAGAGAGTGGTTGCTCGCCAAAGTTGAGGATCTGAGATGTGCCATGAAGTTGGAAAGTATTAATCCCAATTATATACTCACCAAGAGCACTGAAGAATGTTCAAGGCACTCAGCCGCATGATTCGGGATCTAAACCTTACCAAAACAGTGAGATGAGAAGATACTATTACTATTACGGTCCCCACTTAACAGAGGATCTAACTAAAGCTCAGGAAGGACAATGGATTGGCTGTGGTATAGACCTGGGGTGTTTTGTTTTGTTTGTTGTTTGTTTATTAGAATTGGGTTTTAAAGACAAGGGTGGTTTTTTTTTTTTTTTTTTTTTTTAGTCCAAATCATAAATGTTTTTAACTGTATCACACTAATATGGGACTAATAAGCAAAATACACATAAGAAAGTAGAGTGTTATTACTTTAAAAGTAGTGTAGGCTGAAAATATAAGTAATTTCAGGACCTGTCTTTAATAAAAAAAAATAATAATAATAAAAATGAAGTACCATTCCAAGCAAGAAAAGCTGAGAAACCATAGGGGAAAAAATGAAGGAACTTTGTAAAGAAAGACATTTAAAGCATATCCGTGCTGGGTGGAGAGCGGAGCCAGGAGGGGGGCTGATTTCTGGTGTGCTTGTTCCTTCCGGGACTTGATGTGGCTAAGCACACAATGAGATTGGAAGGAAGGGGAGGAGAGAATGATGCTTCCTTTGGGAGCCAGGCATTATTGCTTTGCTGTGGTGAACAGGTAGTTTTGAAAATTACACACTACAGTGGCAGGTAATTTATTTTTTTATAAATTGTGAGTCCTGAGTTGAAACTGAGAGGGGGGAAAAAAAAAAGAAAACCAGTATCTGAAATGATTAGGAAGGAGTAAAATGGGCTTGTCTGCATGTGGCCAGGGTGATTAGTATCCAGGGTTACCTAGAGGGGGCGATGTACACGCTGCTCTGAGGAGCCAAACATGTCCTTGGCCAAGAGCTTACCTGGAGATGGTTTATGCCCGAATCCCCAGATGTGGCCAGTCCCGCACTCTGCTCCCTTAGCGTTTCTAAGCCCATTACTGTAACACACATCACAATTTATTATAATTACACCTCTCTTTGCTTGCCTGTTCTGCTTCACCGGAAGAACTAGCACTCAGCCTCAGTAGGCTCTGGAGATAGAACATTGGCGAAGACCAACATTGTGCAGGATTGTTAGTGCTGGAAAAAATGAACTGTGAAAATGAATCCCTAACATCACAGAGACACTGAAACCCAGAGAAGAGAACTAAAGGCCTAGGGATATCAGGGACAATGACCACGAGCACTGTGGCATGGCACAGTGGGGAATAACGTGACCTTACCCTCTTGGAGCTTACCAACTAGTGGAGAACATAGACATTAAATCAGTAATGCAAATCATCATCCCAAATGTGCAAAATGCTGCCGTCAGAGTTTTGTGTGGTGTGGGAAGGTTTCACGTGGGCTTAGAGAGTCAGGTAATTCTTCCTGATGGCACATAGTCTGTTACTGGCAAAGCCAAGTCTAATTCCCAAATCTACTTATTATCATGGGGTTATTTCTTCCTTATATTTTTTGCAATGATATTTTGAGGTTTTGTTTGCCTTAGACTAGGGGTTAATCTGTGACCAGTAGATCTCTCTGAAAATCTGATGAAAGCTATGAACAATCATTGAAAATATACAAAGGGGTGCCTGGCTGGCTCAGTTGGAGGAATGTGCTACTCTTGATCTTAGGGTCATGGGTTCAAGCCCCACATTGGGCATAGAGCCTACTTAAAATAATTTTTTTAATGGAAATTTAAAACATACATGTATACCCAAATGGTAGAATTTGGATAGAATTTGGGGGACCATCTCTGAACTCTGAATTCCTGCTCTGAATTTTTGTTCTGAGCTCTTTCCTAGGTAATTTCATTTAATCCTAGCTCTCCTTTCTCTGGGATCTTTCCCAACCTGGATTTTCCGCTCAGTTGTCTTCCTTGCAATCCAGATGTCCAGGCGGTTATCTGCTGGGCATCTCCCTGATGGTTCCACTAGGTTGTTCTACAATTAGGATGTAGCAGAAGCTGTACTTGGTGACAAATTATTTGTGCAGGGATTGGGGTTGACAGTGGCATCGGTGACCTTAGAGACCAGATTTATGGTGATCAAAATCTCAGTTCACAGCTGGAAATGGCAATAGAAAGTCATAAAAACGAGTCTGGTTCTCAGAAAAAAAAAAAATAAGAGAGAAATGTCAAGGTAAGAATTATTAGAGGATGAGTGGTAGATTAAGCTCTAAGTTTGACTGATATTTCCCCCGAAGAGTATAGAATGGGAAGAGAAGGGGAAGAGGGGAAGGGAAGAAATATGGAGGGAAAGGAAGAAAGAGGAAAAGGGAGAAAGAGGGAAAAAAGTAAGTCAGTCAGTTGAAGGAAAAGAGAGAGGGTCAAAGAGAATCATGGAGGAAACATCAATGTTTCACAAAGTCAACAAAGGATGAAGGAACTTTGCAGGAACCTGAGAAATCCTAGGAATCCCTAGAAACCTGAGAATCCCTAGGCAGAAAATCCGTGTTTCTAGGAGGAAGTTCTCAGCACCCGGTGGCATAGACATCATACAAGGCAAGAAGCTCAAAGTAGACCCTGTGTTTTTTAATTAGGAGATAGTTGGTACCCTTGGCAGGGAAATACAACTGGACTTTTGGGAGAGGAGACCGAACTTATTGGGCTGCAGAATTCATGGAAGATCAGAATGCAGCAACAACCAAGGGAGAGAATGTCTTTGCATGATTCATCTTCAAAGGACTCAAGAAAGAGCGAGTGAGAGAGGGACAGCACAGCACCAGGCACAGCAGTCGTGGGAGAGATGTCTTTATTGAGAGGAAGGTGAGGGTCACAAAATACAGCTGGATATGTCGGAAATGGAGGGTACAGCTGATGAAATAAAGTCAGCTAAGAGAAGCAGAGAGATTCACAGATGAGGAGCACAAGGTAAAATCTCCAGTGATAGGGGATCCTGGAGCAGGAGAGAAGGCAGACAGCAAACCCAGATGCCCTTACTTTTTCAAGTAAGACAGGGAGACGGTGAATGGAAAGGGCTTGTTGCTCAGATCCGCATGTTCTCTGAAGGTCGAAAGCCGCCTTGTCTGCTTCCCCACTTTCTCTTTCTGGCAACCGGTTTTCTCTGGGGTCTATCACTGCCTTTTGCGGTGGAGGGATTAGAAGTCATGGGGCTAGTTTTTAAATAGCCCTGCAGTCTGTCTGAGACACTGACTCACCATGAACTCAACCTTTTTAGAATACAACCTTTAAAGAAACTTTAAGCGTTGAACATCAAAAACAAGGGGAAAAAATGTTTTCCCTAATGTTATTTGCAAATGTCATTGTAGGGCTGAGGAGTCTAGCTGGGAAACTGTGAACCCTGTTTCGCATGCCATGGCCCACGCAGAAATGTGAAGAAGCAACCTTCTGGAACCTTCCAGCAGCGCTCCATGGGGATGAATGGGCCATGATTTCAGGCCCTGCATTTGCTGACACTTCCAGTCTCATTCGAGCAAAGGGAGACAGGGCGTGGCAGCCTCCAAAGTCTCTTTCAACCCAAAGAAAGATTCTCTAAGACTTGAAATCATAAAATGTTACTTGGAACCCAAAGTTTCCATTAAGTGGCATATTTAGCTATGAATCATATTGCACAGGATGAAGAAGGGGTAAAAAAAAAATGAAGGGATAGAACCCTGGGCAAGAAAAAAAAAAAAAAGTGCAGATGTTTTATCCTGAGTTCATCTTTTCCAGGAAAGTACAGCCCTTTTTCAAAGCTCTCAGCACAGAGATATCCTGCCACGTGTCACTGACTCACAGGGGCAGATCAAAGCTATTCTTACATCCGTCCCTTCAACTTGACCTGAGAAATAAAGAAAGCTGAAGGCAAAAGGGGTAAGTACATAAAGGATCCGGCAGTGACAGTAGAACAAAACGTAGTGGAGACGACCCACAGAAACTTGCAGATACATTTTTGGGTTTGTTTAGGGCTTTTTGTTGTTGTTGTTGTTGTTTGTTTATTGTTGTTTGTTGTTTTTGTTGTTGTTTTGGTTTGTTTATATTTGCCATCATTCCAGGCAGGGGTCAGTGGGGGATGCATGCGGTACCTCACTTCCGCTTTGCGGGGCGTCTTCCACGGCGCTTCCTTCCTCTGTAGGAAGATTTGTGAATAGGTTCATGGGGCTGGGAATCAGCTGTCTGAAGGTTTAGTGTGAAAGCTGATTTTGCAGCATCGTAAACCCAGTGGTCTTGGGCCACACAACCCTGAAATTTTTGTCTTGCTCATTAATCAAACTGGAATAAGATCTATTGACTTGCAGTATAATTTTAAAACTATATAGTCTATGAGAAATTTGCGATATCGGAACCTACTGGACCTGGGTTTGAATTCTACCACATTTTCCTAATCCATTCCTTGGGATTATTTTGTTTCTTAATCTGTTGCTCTCACATCTCTGGTAGCTCTTCCCCCACTTCTCACTCTTTGCTCAGACTTTGCTACCTATTTCACTAGAAAATCCATGAGTCTATCTACCAGCCTACTAGGTTTGTGCCCATACCCTTGGCTTTCCCTCTTATTACTATAAATCAATTGTTCATATTTTTATCTAAGATGGATCTGTACACTTCTGCCTCTAGATGCCACCCCTGCTTTTCTTCTACCCCTAATCCAACTTCTACTCAAAGTCACTGCTCTTATAATCTGGAAATCATCCTGGTTTCTCAAAATCGTATTTCCCTCCTCTGGAAAATCTTACTAATTAATATAAGAAATGAAACAGTATCTCCCATGGTTCAGAAAATTCCCTAGACACCAGGCCCACCTACACATGCCCTTTTGTAGTAAATGGTAACTCTTTGTTTCCAGTTCTTCAAAGTATAACTCTGGGCTCATCCTTTCTTCCTCACATTCTCCATCCAATTCATCAGCAAACTTCCCTGACTATCCTTTGAAATATATCCAAGATGCAAACACTTCTCACAACTTCTGGTATTGTTGGCTTCAAAGGTGATGGAAAGAACCACCCACCAAATAATGTAGTTTGCCTACTGCAGTATTATAATTTACAAGAAATATATATTTGGCCACTCAGTTAAACAAAATACGTTTATAATATATATTTGTTCTTTCTCCACAGTTTCTGACTCAAAGCTCCGCAAGCTCTTGGGATTCCTTGAGAGATAAGAGCATTGGGAGCATCATTTTTTATATTTGGTCTTTAGTTTTCAGTTCCTGAAATCATTTCAAAGCCATAAATGTGAAATGGGTGTCTTGTTATCTATAAGGAGCCCCTTTTCACAACTGGGTTTATGCTAATGAGGTGACCTTTGGGAGGCACTTTAGAATGGGGGCTGTTTGCCAGGGGATCTGACCATGAATTTGGAGAGGTTTGGAACTTGCAGTCCCACTCCCTGATTTCCAGGGAGACAAGAGGGGCTGGAGTTTGAATCAATCAGCAATGGCCAACGATGTAGTCAGTCATGCCGATATAATGAAACCTTCATAAAGCCCCAAAAGGTTAGGTTCCTGAGAGCTTTGCAGTTGGTGAATGCATGAAAATTTAGAGCTGGTGGTTCACTCTTCCCACATTCCTTGCCCTATTCATCTCTTCCCTCTGGCTGTTCCTGAGTTATATCCTTTTATAATAAACTGCCGATCCGGTGAGTAAACAGGTTTACTGAGTTTTGTGAGCCACTCTAGCTAAGTAATTAAACGCAAGGAAGGGTTTGTGGGAACCTCTGATCTATAGCCCATGGTGAGAAGCTTGGGTAGTAACTTGGCTTGCAATTGGTGTCCTAAGTTGGAGAGGGTAGCTGGAACCTCTAATTTGTAGCTTGTTGGTCAAAACCACAGGTAACAACCTGGACTGATGACTGGTGTCTGAAATGTAGTGGCAGGTGATCTTGTGGGATAAGAGGCCTTAACCTGTGGAATTTGAAGCTATCTTATGGTGGACAGTGTCAGAATTGAGTTGAATTACAGGACACCCAGCTTGGTGCTCTGGAAACTCCTCCCCACCATACACACATTGCAACTGGGTGAAGAACCCAAAAGACTTAGTTTCTATAGAAACTAGAAAGGGCAAGGAAATGGATTCTTTACCATAGAATCTCTAGAAAGAAACACAGCCTTGCCAACTCCTTGATGTTAGCACCGGGAGACCTATTTCCAACTTCTGACTTCTAGCAGTATAAGATAATGAATCTGTGTTGTGTCAACCACTTAAATTTGTGGTAATTTGCTAAAACAATGGAAACAAATACAATTACTATTCGGCCACAAAGTAGAGGTGATAAGAAGATCTGCCTGCAACATTTGTGAGGTTCAAAGTGAGATTAGAGATCTAGGTTCTTGGTCTGAAGTCCACATTTCTTCTCTTTTTGCCCAAGCTCTTCCTTACATCAAGAGGGCCCCTGTGTCCTTATGTGAGAAAACCCCAGCCTACAGGTCTACCCCTACAGTCAGTTGTTGGACACAGAGGGATGACATGAGCCTCAGAATTCATCCTCAAGGAGACAGATCCATGGACGAGGCCTTACTAAGAAAATTGGAGCTGTCCCCACAGATCATTCTGAGCTACTGGGTTTCTGACACAAGGTCTGAAACTTGGGCTGTCTACTCCCAGTGAGCATACTCTTTTGGTTCCATAAAGCCCTCAAGCCTCTTTTCCCCAAAGAAGAGCCAGAAGTGACCTTCCAAACACTAGTCTCGGTAGATATTTTTTTTCTTTTGGATGATACAAATGTTATACACATCCAAGTTGGCATAGGTGGCACGTGAGCACCTGAAATGTGGTCTGTGTGACTGCAGAACAGAATTTTCAGTTTCATTTACTATAATTAATTAATCAACTCAAATCTAAATAGCCTCATGTGGTTAGTGGCTACTATGTTAGACAGCACAGTTCTAAATTATGAGGTCCTGGACAGAGTTGCTAGTTCACCAGGCTCTGCTGATGGTAAAGGGCATGAGAAGGAAGAAAAGAGGGGTGAGGAAGAGTTTTCTTTTTTACCTTTAAAAAAGCCATGAGAGACTATGGACTCTGAAAAACAATCTGAGGGTTTGGGAGGGGAAGAGGTTGGGGGTTGGGTGAGCCTGGTGATGGGTATCATGGAGGGCACGTACTGCATGGAGCACTGGGTGTGGTGCATAAACAATGAATTCTGCAACACTGAAAAGAAATAAAAAATTAAAAATAAACATTTATTGTCCAAGGAGAAAATCCAAAAGGGCTTCTTAAAGGAAATCAGTTTTTCATTCAGGTTCTGTTAGGAATTCTGCTGTCTTCCATTTTGATCCTTTTGCACCCTCTGTCCTTGTCTCTAGGTTATGTCCTCCCAGCCCTGGGGAATAAACTCAAGGTCACTATCTCAGCTAGCCTTTGCTGTGCAACAAGTCATTCCCAAGTGTAGTGGCTTAAAACAACTCTTATGCTCATTATTCTGCCAGTTGTCACTTTGGGGCAGACTTAGCTGGATGGTGTCCTGTGGTCTAATCATGTGTCTGGTCTTGAAATGACCTCTGCTGGAATCACTCCCCTTTGCCCCAGGTGCTCCCCTATTCTTCAGTGGGCCAGCATGTCACTTAGTGGTCAGCTTCCAGGAGAACACATGGAAGCCCCACAACCTCTTGAAACCTAGGCTCATACACGAAGGAACAAGTCGCATTATAAAAACGGGATATGGAGGCTTTAAGAATTGTGGCCATTTTGGGTAATCTATCTCATTCCCCTCCTGTTGAGAGTTTTCCAGTCCTTCCCACAATCCCAGGCTCAGCAGGACGTCCTGCGCTTTTCCCTGTATATGAAACACTTGGACTTGATATCTACCCTCTCACTTAATTTACAAACCGAACTTGGGGCACCTGGGTGGCTTAGTCATCCGACTGAGCTGACTCTTGATTTCGGCTCAGGTCATGCGTGATCTCAGGATCATGATATCAAGCCCTGAGTCGGGCTCTGCACTGAGTGTAGAGCCTGGTTAGGATTCTCTCTCTCCTTCTTCCCCTCCCCTCCCTTCCACTCACTCGTGCTCTCTCTCCAAAAAAAAAAAAAAAAAAAAAAAAAGTGTACCTAATTTCATAAATTAGGTAGCTTTATGATTATTACCCCAATTGAAAAATGAGGAAGGTAAGGACCAGGAACTTTCTAAATTCACACAACTACTCCTAGCAGTACTAAGAGACAGGGCTCGCACAGCTTGACTGCAAATTGGAGTTTCTCAGTCCTGGTACCACTGGCGTTTTGGATGAGATGATTCTTTGCTGTGGAGAGCTGTCCTGAGTACTGTAGGATATTTAGCGGGATCCCTAGCTTCTACCTCATGGATGCCTGTAACTTAACCTCCAGTTGTGATGACCAAAAATAGTTCTAGACATTGCCAAACGTCCCAGGGTGGGCAAAAGCCACCCCTGGTTGAAAACCACCACTCTAAATCTGCAATACCCTCTTTCCCTTAGTGAGGGAGGTGATTCTTATTAAGAGCCCGCCAATCCTCTATCCATGCATTTAGTCTGGGGCTGAACTAGGGCAGAGATGGGAGCTGGAACCATTCTTCCAGTAGGCTCCTCTCAGAACTCCCTCCTCAGCATTACCCTTGTCTCTTTCCAGTTGCTTTGAATTTCTCATTATGAAGTCAGCATCCTCTACCGGGTTACAGTCTGTGAGAACCAGCCAGCTCTCCCAGGACATGAAAAGATGGCCCCAGAGCAGGCTAAAGAGAAAGCTCTAAGTTGGAATGGCTTTGCCGTCCGTGGCAGGGAGCTAAATATTTCATCTTCATAAAATAAACATAGATCGTCTCATCATGAAATATACATAAAAATGTTTAAACATGTTAATTATTAAACCAATATTGATTCATATTGGATGAGGCATTAAGGGAAAATTAGCTAATGTATTTAATATCTCCTCCTCAGTTGACTAGTATCAGAATTCATCATATCTAACCACCAATAATCATAAAAGTGGCAGGCAATATTTATGACCAGGGGTGAGTGAGTGCTGGGCAGGAAGTGACGGGCATGGAGAAAATATGGGGATCTAGAAGACAGCGCTTTCAGCTGTCACAACCCACCCCTGGAATTTCAGACATCAATCATTGGGTGGAGTCACATCATCAAAGTTTGATAAACCTTTCATATTGGGACAGTTACTGAATATCACTGGGGCCTGGATCCCCTCTCAAAAATGAAATGAGGAGGCAGATACAACTGTGAAGGTAGAAAGAGAATGTAAATAGGGCTTAAAAACTCTGGGTTAGAATTGTTTCACTGACTTGTTACAAGCTTTAGTCTCAACTTACTCATCTGTAAAATGGGTTAATAACCACTGGGTGATATTTTCCTCTTGGTATCTGGGATTATTTTTTTTTAAATATTTTATTTATTTATTTGACAGAGAGAGAGATCACAAGTAGGCAGAGAGACAAGCAGTAGGAGGGAGCAAGCTCCTCACCGAGCAGAGAGCCCGATGCGGGGCTCGATCCAAGGACCCTGAGACCATGACCTGAGCCAAAGGCAGAGCCTAAACCACTAAGCCACCCAGCCGCCCCTATCTGGGATGTTTTAATCTTATCTCACTTACTGGTTTTCAAACTCCTCAAGGGAAAAGAACATACCCCCCCCCATATTTTTTCCCCCTGTGTCCTGAAAGCAGGCTACCGTACTCACTTAAAACCCTGCTCTGGAATCAGAATATCCAGATTTGAATTCCAGATCTTGAGCAAGTTATTTCTTTCTTGGTGTCTCTATTTCCCCACCTGTAATTTATTTATCTCACAGACCTGCTACAAATACAAACTGTTAAGTACAGAAGTGGTAAGAACATCACAAGTGGGGACCACGAGAGGCTTGGTGGTGTGGAGAGCTGTGACTGATGCTCCTAGAGCAGGAACAAAGAACGAAACAGCTGGCAAGTATTCATTGAGATTCCAATGGATTTTTTTAAATGAGTGATTCATGAACCTTACATTGGAAATACCTTTACCAGCCACTGTAGGTAACTACCGAGTCCACACAAGCCAGCCTCTAACACAAACTGTGTCACTGATAAGGGACAGATTTTGGGAAGGGGCTCAGCCTGTCGAGTCTCCATATTTGGTGACTTCCACCTCCCCCAGGCTCTGGTGCTAGGAAGGTAGCATTTCTCCCTCGTGTGAAGACAATGCTTGCGAAGAGCTGTCAAGAACCTCACTTCTGCCATCAACACTCTTCACCTCTGAGACCCAGTTTCCTCATCTGTGAAAAAGAGATAAAAAGTTCTAATGTACAGGTTCATTTGGAGAACAAAGGAAAACGGGAACCTTAACACAGCCCCTTTTTGCCAGTGTAGATATATCACATATCAGATTTCCTAAATTTTGAGGTCTATCTTTTTCTCCCCCACACTTTAAACAGATCTGAAATTAGGATGTCTTACAACTGACATAGACATTAATGTAGTGATTCTCTCCTTTTCCCAAGGGGCTCTTAATAAATCAGTAGTGTGTCTTATAATCGGAAATGTCGTCAAAAAGAATGTCTTCAAAAGGAAAGAAAGCAGTATTATTATGCATCTCACCACAACTGAGTACACCCTCCTGAGAAACAGGGCTGTTGTGTCCTGAATCAGCTACTCTGGGGTCAGGTAGTTGTTAATAAATGAAAAAAAAAAGTAGGTGACACCTTGATGTGTTCTCTCTCTCTCTTTTTTTCCCCCTGCAGCGAGATGTCTTGCCTTTTTATGGAATATTCCTCAGGCTCCAAGTGGGGGAAAATGGCAGACACATGGTTATTTCCCAAATATGTTTTCCTTAGATGGTCTTCGTCATCTGGGAAAAGTTGATGAGAAACGGCTTCGCATTCTGTTTCAGGACCCGTCAAACTCGGAGACTGTAAACGTCTCCAGGAGCATTTTCTCGGTGACCAGATGTTACACAGCTGCATTGCAAATTGTCGTCAGAGCTCAAAAGACAAGGGAAGAGAGGATTGTTGGAACCACGAAGGCATATGACACAGTAAACGGTGCATTTAATTTCGACTTAATGGGAGAGATAGCGTGCATTAGACAAATACCATCTGATCATTAAAAACATATTTATGGAAGTATAGCAACTTTGTCAGGGATGTGTGACTAATCACACCGAGCTGTGAGTCCTCAAAAACATATTTGTCTTAATCGACTGGTGTTTAGTTTGGATTATTGACTGTTAAATCAAAATAGAAGTTTTCACTTGAGATTTTGCATTTCATTTGTGACTGATTCGTCTTCATCAGATACCCGTACCACATACCCCGTTGGCCCATAAAAGGCCCGCTCTCCCAGAATTGTAGAATTTCCATGTCGGGAAATTTCTCAGAAGTCCAGCCTCCTCCAACTCTTTTCGGGGCACAGGGTATCATCTGGTTTGAATTGCAATTATATTTTCTGAACAAATGTAGTATCACCACGCTGGGGAAAATTTGGAAGGAAGAAACAGGAAAAAACGTCAGCTATATTCCCTTCACCCTACTGTCCCCTCTCCCCCCTTTTATTTAAATTTCATTTTCTGTGTGTCAGTGTATGCTTTGTATGCAGTGGGAATTGTGGTCTAGGCACCAGTGATTTTTAACTCTTTTACATTTTTACTGTCTAGTCTTCCTGACACTGTGTTTAATGACATAAGAATGTTCTGCAGAATGACTGTGTTACAAGGCACTGCCCTATCCCTCACTGTCGAGTTTTTAGTGTGTGCGTTTGAATCTTGCTTCTACCCACCTGCCAACAGTGTGACCCAGGGGAAATCACTTAATATTTCTGTATCTCTGCTGCCTTGCTGGTAAAATGTGGATGATATCAGTGTTAGCTCATAGACCAGGTGCAAGGGCTGAATGAATGAATCCACTAAGCATTTAAAACTGGTGTACGAGGAGCTCCCCATAAGTGTTAGCTAGGCTGATAATTAAGTCAGCTATGGATATTCTGACACATATTCTTTCCCAAAACCCTGAAATACGTCCTTGAGGGGGAATCCCAAGCCATTTTCATAAAATCTCCTACAGATGGGGACCCATACTCTTTTTGAACATTTCCAAAATCAAATAGTCTATTATCCCCTTAGACGGATTATTGCACTTGGAGATAGCTTTACTAAATGTTTAATCTAGACGGGCCTTCCAGTGAGGCCCATGCAATGATTTGATTCTATCCCTGTCTTATTGCAAATTATTTCAATACATTAAATCTCAAAGCGTGTTTCCTGGGACTCTAGGCACCCCCATCTCCCCACCGCCCACCTCCCACATGCCTCTCTTGAAACCATCTACTTATCTGCATTTTCAACACCACCCTAGACTAAACCACCGTCGCCTCCTGCCTGCTTCTAGCAACAGCCCCTCAGATGGTTTTTACGCCTGCTCCTGATACACGGCCACCAGTCTGGGCTTCTACCAAGTGCTAGAGTGTTCGGTGTGTAGAGTGTCCAGTGTAGGGTTTGTCTGCACAAAGCCCTCCTGGAGCATCCCATTTCTCAGACGAAAATATGCACTCGTCATGATCTGTGGAGCCCCACTTGAATCCCTCCCTGTCTTTCTCTCTCCCCTCATCTGTCCCTTCACGCTCCCTCATTCACCACAATCCAGCCATACTGCTCCTCCCCAAAGATCCCAGGCTCTTTTACGGCTCAGGGCCTTTATGGCCCTGCTCCCTGCTCTTAACCCTTAGCCTGGGCAACCTCTCCTGTCACCCCCCAGCCTCCCCTGAAATGTTTCCTCCTTAAGGAGGCCTTTTTGAAATCCCTAGATATAATATGTATGTTTTACTCTCTCAGAGTATCTTACTCATTTTCCCTCAAAGCACTAATTCCCTCAAAGTATTAGTTTGCAATCACATTTTTTTTGCGAGTTTAGTTGCGTGATCCCTCACTTCAGCAATGACTTATCTGGTCAAATGCATTTATTTTACTTTTTTTTTTTAAGATTTTATTTCTTTATTTATTTGTCATAGAGAGAAAGAGCATGCATAAGCAGGGGAGTGGCAGGCAGAAGGAGAAGCAGACGGTCCACTGATCAGAGAGCCCAGTGCAGGAATCGATCCCAGGACCCCTGGATCATGGCCTGAGTCGAAGGCAGAGGATTAACCAGCTGAGCCACCCAGGCATCCCAGGTCAAAGGCATTTCTAAACTGACCCTGTTAGTCATACCTGAGAGCAAGTTTAAACAAACGATGGTCAGAAATAATTTACTATCATCTCTTCTGTGTTCCTAGAGCTGGAGTAAAATAATTATGGTAATGTTTATTGAGCGCTTACTACATATCAGGCCCTGTTCTGAGCATTTTACAAACACTAAGAGGCAGGCATTAATCGTCTCTAATTTTACATCTAGAAGGGATCATAATGTATACTAGCTCACATAGGAAGTAAGAGGCAGAGCCAGGATTTTGAACCCGAGCTAGCACCAGTGACCATGTTCCTACCACCACCACTCTGGAAATAGATCCTTGACAACCTCAGCTTTGATGCAGGAAGGAAGAACTCCCAAAGTACTCTTCGTTTTGCACAAAACCACAAAGATAAATCATTAAGTGACACAATTAGACTGGAATGTTAAGAAGGATGTTAAATGAATCCTTTCAAGGTAAGGTACTCCATGATTTAAAGCAGTATTGTTATCCCCCAAAAGGAAAACACAAGAAGATCAACACTTCAGAAAAAGAAGCACACATTTCCAAATAGTTTATGAAAGACTTTATGGAGGGATTGGAGACAATAGTCATATATAGTTAACTATATACAATGTGTGTATTACTATATACAGTATATATACTTAATTATATACATATATGCACACTGTAAGTGTGTGTTTATATGTGTATGTGAATAGATCTGCACATATTTATATATAATACATACATGTACATAGAGAGAGAGGAAAAGAGGCATAAATATAGACTCAGTGCTTGCACATATTTATATATAATACATACATGTACATAGAGAGAGAGGAAAAGAGGCATAAATATAGACTCAGTGCTTTCCCTTTTTTTTGAAGCCCTTGTTCCTAGTTACAAAAATACGGCATATTATCCATAAGATCAAAATTGTGACCTTGATGTCCCACCAATCTTCAGGGGAGGGGGGACCTATTACTGTTTTTGGACAACAAAACTGAGGTTCAGGAAGGTGGAGGAATTCACGTGAAATCAGTTAAATGGGAGAATCAGTACAGTTCTCTGAAGACACAGAGGCCGAGAGAAATAACAGAAATAGGACAGGTGTCAGAATTTGAGAGAAAGCTAGGTCTGAATCACAGATACCGGACTGCAGAACATCCTTCATCCTCCTGACTAATTTCTTCATCTGTGCAACTTGTTTTTCATGCCTACTCTGTGGGACTCAGGTAAGATTGGATCAGATAATGTGAGGCAACTGATTGGAAATCTAGCATATTTTAGCTGCTCGACACATGAGGTTTTGTTGTTTTTTTTTTCCCTCCCTACCATCCTGGACCCTTTCCCCTTTTCTTCTGGCTCCTCTTTCCAAAGCAGCTCAAGTGAGATGATGTAATGCTTCAATTGCCTGACCCAGCCCTGCTGTGGGATCGTGGCCATGGCTTCGCTTGATAAAAGCACTACATAAATACGCCTCCAGGAAATGCTGACATGACCCCAGTTCCCATCAGGTGACTCCTTGGAAGGAAGAAAGATGGATGTCTTGGTCTCAGCTTATAACTCTAGAGAGAATTGGACATAGGCAGAGCTTATTATCCTGGGCATCTCTGAACTCGCTGGTGTTAGTTAAGCCCAAGTTGCATCACATCCGCAGATAAAAGCTCTCTGTAGATTGATCTGCCCTGAGTTCACTCACAGTTCCTTCCTTCTGACCTCTCTACATTTTCTGGGCATGTTCAGAGAAGTACAGATAGAGCAGGGTTTGAAGTGAAGGCACTCGTGTCCAAGTCCCTATTTTGCAGCTTGCTGGCTCTGTGACCAAAGACAAACCACTTTCTTCCTCTCAGTCTCAGTTTGCTTGGAGAGGGAAAATGATTGCCTCTGTTGTAGGTCAAAACTTCCTGGATGCCTGGGTGGCTCAGTCGGTTAAGCGTCTGTCTTTGCCTCAGGTCATAAACCCAGGATCCTGGGATGGAGTTCTGCATCAGGCTTCCTGCTCAGCGGGGAGTCTGCTTCTCCTT
Organism: Mustela nigripes; assembly: GCF_022355385.1. Taxonomy (NCBI): domain Eukaryota; kingdom Metazoa; phylum Chordata; class Mammalia; order Carnivora; family Mustelidae; genus Mustela; species Mustela nigripes. The sequence goes on from NC_081565.1 coordinate 14,686,844, forward strand.
CCGCCCCACAACTCATGCTCTCTCTCTTTCTCTTTCTCTTGCAAAAATAAATAAATAAAATCTTAAAAAAAAAAAACCTTATTAAAAAATAATTTCCTTGTGAAGAGATGGTAGGTATGATATTCTCTTCCCCCATGTGTTTTCTTAGGACGGTATCCAAGCTAGGCTGACTCTGTGAGTGTCCAGGACCCTGGGCCTCTCTGGGCAGGGACTGGGGACCACTATATCCAGACCTTTACCCTCATAGCATCCTTAGACTCTCTGGCTTTGTATTCTCTCTGCCTGGATAGGCCTGGACACAGGGATGAAGACGAGGCCTCTACAAACCACACGGTATGGCTGCAGCTTCCTCAGTCCTGGGGGCAAGGGCCTTGCTGCCCACACACACATGCAGAATGCTTTGACTGAGATCCTTTACCGGATCCCTGAGTCTAAGGCAGACTTAGGGCAGATGCATCCCGTCTTGAACACACCAGAAACAATGAGCCAGGAACCAAGAACCTTCCTCAGCCAACGCCATTCATGAGGTGTTGAGGTAGATGTCATGTCGTCACCTCGTCACGCAGTGGACAAGGACCTGGCTGGGACAGGGACAAGTGGGACAAGATGGCCCAGCCGCTGAGAGAACTTGCCCTGGCATCAGCCTGATGGGGTTTGACCCCCAACCGTCCCACTCTTTGGTCATGTGACCTTGTGCAAGTTGTTTTACCTCATTGATCTTCAATTTCCCTTCTGTAAAGTAGGGTTGGAAAGGCACCTACCTCTTAAGTTTATTAAGGTCATGTGTTAATACACATCCGCCTTTAGAAACCGTTCACACCTAGGAAACATTCAGTGAAGGTCATCTCCAACTATGAGCTACCACTGACTGGATACGCCCCGGGTACCCGATATCTGGACTAAGCCCTCACGTTGCACCTTCTACCTCTCATAACAGCTCCATGAAAGTGGCTATCATCAGGCCCATTTTACAGACAAGGAAGTGGAGGATAAGAGAAGAAAAATTATACCACCTGACTTGCTGAACCTTGGTCTGAATTCAAAACCTTGATCTGAACCCTTCAGTCATATGCTGTAGAAACTTCCAACCTTCACCTATCAATTTGTAATAATTAACATCTGTGGATATTTCAGGTACTTGAAATATATTCATTTATTTAGTCTCTGTGGTAACCTTTTGAGGTAGGTGGCATTATGGTCCCCTATGCTGAAGGGGCATAGGAAAATTCATCTTGAAAGGCTCCTTTTGATCTATAATTTATTTAATTAAGTTCAATTCTTCCCAAGTGTCTTCAGTGGATTACCGATTTTCTAAGTTTCTCTGTGAACTAAAGGTTCCTAAGGCCAGCCAGGTCTGCAAATATAGCCCAGGAAAGCCCCCTCTTGGGGGCTCATAACAACATTTGCATATCAAAGGGCTGAGGGAGCCCTGAAGGGAGGAAACCTGTTAAACTTTGTTTAGTCCAGTGTTTCCAAATGGATTTGACCAGAGAGACCTGCCAGCCCCTTCCCTCCTGCCTCACGCACCTGCACAACATCTGTCAACATTCCACAAAGCCTTTTGGCAAAGTTCATTCTAATTCAACTCAACCTTCACAGAAGGTCAGGTCTGTGGCCATCCCTATCCTTACTGGGCTCTAAAGGCATGTGGGAGTTCCCCTTCTCTGCGAGTCCGTAATCTTGACAGGAGAGAAGTAACGCATGATAGATATTCAGAGAATAATCCAAATATTAATTTACATTTTTGAGCCAAAGATGGCTCCTCCATTAATTTAAATGTCTGAGCCAAAGAGAGATAGGAATGCAGTAGAGGTTGGAGCAGGAGGGTGGGAAGAAGAATTTAAGCTGACCCATCCAGGAGGAGAACCTTGGCCTGATCTGCAAAAGCAGGGCAACTGGGCTCTTGAGAACCCTCCCACCACCAAAGAAACTAATTTACCAGCATTAGGGAGAGCCTCTTCCTAGGACTAGATTGTCCCGTGTTTACAAAAACAATTATTTTTCTCACCTGAATTTCAATAGCATGAGTGGCTGGTGGTTGTTATTGGGATTACAATTATTCTTATCAAATCAGTTGATTATATGGTTATAAGACCTAAACATCTCTGAGCAAATATAACATTATGTGTTAATTATACTGTATTGAAAGAAAAAAAAAATCCTGTGTTTGATGTTTTTTCTTCTCTTCCTAGCACCAGCCAGGCTCCGTGACTCCTGCAGGATTCTTACCCATTTTCATCACTTTTATCACCCACTGTTTTGAAAAACAAAACAAACTCTCCCTCCAAGGGGCTCCAGAGAACACACCATCATCAACAACTGGCCCTGTTTTCTTTTCAGGGCTGTTTCTCCTTATCCCCCTTGTTCTTTCAAGGCTTCATGTCAGAGCCAAAGGCCGTTTAATGAAACTCATGTTTCCTAATTAATCCCTAACACATTCAATTTTCTTTTTGAAAACTCTTTAAGCTCAGTGGCTATATTTGGTTAGGTGTCTGGGTGAAGGAAGGGTGTACCGAGTAGGCGGCCCAGCAGAAACTAACTCGGAGAGGTGGCAAATGGGCTTCCACAGGAGAGACTTGAGAGGAGGGGCCTGACTGAAGTGTTGGGTGTGGCTGCCCCAGGCTGGATTCCCTGCTCAGCTCTCAGGAGCTGTGGAGTCCAGAGCAGTGTCCCAAGCCCTTCATCTGTTTCTCTGTCCTCGGCCTCCTCTCTGTCAAATGGTCTCAGTACAGCCGCTTTCTCCAGACGTATTCTCATCTCCCCCAGTTTTGTGGACACCGGTGTGAGATGTGAGAATCAGGCTTCGTGATGGAGCTCCTGCCACATCCTGTCTCAATGTTTCCTGGTAGAGTTCACGGATTCAAGTACTATCTGGAAACTTAGGGACAAAACGTAAACTCTGGACCAAGATACATGGCTTGGAAGTCCAAAGTCTATTTGTTCAATAATTTTTGAGTGTCTGAAATGCAGCATATGTAATAGAGACCCGCTACCGAGTGCCATATAGCACTCCACTGGACCCTGGAGGTGGGAGGGGGGATTTCTGCCTTAAAGACTCAGAAATTAAATAGGAAATCAGCCCATGTGTCTGACATGAGTTGATACGTATCAAAACTGAAATGCTCTAGTTCCATCCATGTTGTCGTAAATGGCAAGATTTCATTTCTTTTGATGGCTGCATAGTATTCCATTGTATGTATATACCACATCTTCTTGATCCATTCATCTGTTGATGGACATCTAGGTTCTTTCTATAGTTTGGCTATTGTGGACATTTCTGCTATAAACATTCGGGTGCACGTACCCCTTTGGATCACTACGTTAGTATCTTTAGGGTTAATACCCAGTAGTGCAATTGCTGGGTCATAGGGCAGTTCTATTTTCAACATTTTGAGGAACCTCCATGCTGTTTTCCAGAGTGGCTACACCAGCTTGCATTCCCACCAACAGTGGAGGAGGGTTCCCCTTTCTCCGCATCCTCGCCAGCATCTGTCATTTCCTATGTGCTTTGGTGAGTGCTGTGAAGTGTGTAAACCTGGCGATTCACAGACCTGTACCCCTGGGGATAAAAATATATGTTTATAAAAAATTAAAAAAATATTTTAAAAAAAACTGAAATGCATATAGTAGGAGATAGGATAGCAAAGAAAGATCCTGTCTGGTTAAATATTGAAATGCATGTTGGTCACATTCGATTGGGCCTCAAAAAGTGAGGAGGAAGAGTGAGAATCAAGGAAACATACACAGAAAGTCCCAACCCCCCACCCCCATGTGGGGACAGAGGATGGACTATGGTAATCAAAGCACGGGCCCCACAGGTAACTGCCGGGGTTCAAAACTCTTCTCAGTTACTTATCAACTCCATAATCTGTGACTGAGGATAATCAAACTCACAGTTCTTGGAGGTCTTGGTTGTCTCACCTCTAAAATTGAGATAGCAATAATGCCAACTTCGGACCATTCCTCTAGAAATTAAAAATGAGTAAATACACATAGAACAGTTAGAACAGTGCCTGGCTCATCTAAGTTTTGAATAAGTATCAGTTGATATCCTTAAATTTAAGAATTTAATAACAGCTCTATGTTGCCATCACATACAGTGATATTTTAATGAGTAAGACACACAAGGCCACTGATGTTTTGGAGCACATGTTCCAACTGGGGAGCGATAGAAAACATTTAAAGGTAATTTCAGATGATTTTGAGTACTATGAAGATAAACAGGATGAGTGATGGAGTGACAGTTTAGCTTCCTCAGGGAAGGTCTCTCTGAAGAGGTGACATTGGAGCTAAGACCTCGATATTGAGAAGGACTCATCATTTCCAGAGATGGGTACAGAGATTTCTAGGAAGAGAGACAGCAGGGGCAAAAGACTCCAGTGAGAACAAGGGAGAGGAGGCCAGGGTGTTTGAGGTGGAATGCGGGGAGTTGCGGGGGGTACGGCAAGAGATGAATTTGGAGAAGTCCACAAAAGTCCATGAGGTAGGACCTATGGCATTTGGGACCTAAGGAATTTGACATTTATTCTGTACCACAAAGCCATCAAGTTGCAGAGTTGAATAAGAAATGGGACTAGAATGAGCAGAAGGCATGGTTGGTTTTTTTGTATTCCAATTCACACATCCTAAGGAAGGAGGTCTACATTTTCCCCATTATTTGTTGGGTCACTTTGAACGATAAGGAATGTTCTTCCTGCTTTCCAAAATGGGGCTCTTCCATGCGTTAAAGTGGGAATATCAGTAAGCTGTGCTGTCTGTGTGTTCTTGATTTTATCCCCTAGACACGGAAGAAAAGAAAGGACATTATCATTGAAATAGAACCAAGCCTTTTACTATTTCATAGCTATGGTTGCTATCCCAGTGGATTTAGGGGAGACTGATGGTCTTAGAAGTTATTCCTTCATCCATCAGCCAGGATCCTGGCAAGCAACAGATGTCACACTTAAGGGGTGGTGGTTTAATGAACAAATTATTGACAAAGATACAGGAAGGGTTTAGAGTACCACCAACCTTGGTAATGAAACAGGGTAGGAATAACAATGAAGGAAACTGTTACCATCCTGGGCCTGATAGAACCAGGGTAGGGAGTGGTTGTCGGACCCGGATAAAGTCTCAGCTGTAGGAAACCGCTGCATTACAGGGCTTTAACAGAGGGGTATATCCTCTGCAGAGATGCCACCGAAGAAGGAAAGAACAGAGGGAATAAATACCCGGACCTCTCTCCCTTCCCTTTCTGGTCTCTGGCTAATGTCCTCCACTGGCTAGACCCTTAGAAACCATAGAGCAAGAATGCTGTGGTAGGCAGCATACTCATTCTTCAAAGATATCTACATCCCGATCCCCCGATCTGGGAATATATGAGGCTCAGTAGTGAAAGAAACTTAAGCCTGTGCATGGAATTAAGGTTACTAATCACCTGACCTTTAGATAGAGAGATTATTTCTTATTATCTGAAAGGACCCGATGTGATCAGAAGCATCTATAAAAATGGAAAAGAGAAGGGGGTGGTCTGGGTGGCTCAGCTGGTTAAGCGTCTGCCTCCATCTCAGGTCATGACCTCAGGGTCCTGGGATCAAGCCCAGCATCCTCGGGCTCCCTGCTCAGTGGGGAGTCTGCTCCTCCCCCTCCTAGGGCCCCTCCCCACCACTCATGTGTTCTCTCTCTCCTTTCTCTCTCAGATAAGTAAAGAAAATCTTTTAAAAAATACCTTAATTTAAAAAAAAAAAACAACATGGAAGAGGGAAATAAAAGAAGAAAACTAGAGAGCCGTTGGCAGGAAAAGAACGCCACCTGACTTTAAGGTTTGGAAGGCAGGCAAAAAATGCTAGATGACCTCTAGCAGCTGAAAAATCCAAGGAAATGGATTATCTCCTAGACCCGCCAAGAGAACAAAGCCCGCTGACACCTCGATTTTAACCTAGTGAGACCCATCTGACCGGCGGAACTGCAAGAGAATACATGTTTCCTGTCTTCGTTACCAAGTTTGTGGCAATTTGTTACAGCAGCCATCGAAAACTAATACAAAAGCTAAGCTAATACCTTGCAAAAAAAAAAAAAAAAGTACAGTGGAGAAGGGTAGTATCTGAGGGCAAAATGGAGAACATTCTGCACAACCGGGTTCAAGTCTTGGCTCTATGCTCACTTTATGGCTTAGGTCTACATGCCAGTTCTCTTGCCTGGGCCTCGGTTTCTTCACCTGTGAAATGAGAGCCATCCTTGCTGTTGTAATGGGTCATAAGAATCGAATGGCAGCACAGATGCCAGAGTGTTCTATACACTAAGGTCAACATGGGAGCAAAGCATCTGCAGTGCAAGGACCACAGGAAAAACGATTCGGTGCAAAATCTCCACTTTAGACATTTCTGAGGTTAAAGCTTTATAACCCTTGCTTACATGATTTTTCCATTATGACTTTTTTCAATATGAAAAATTAGGGCATGGCTCTAAAGCATACCTCCCTGTGGGGCCTGGAGCCATCCTGCCTTGACTATAAATCTTTTCTTTCAACATAAAGATTTGTGATTCTTGTTGGAAAAGATGAGTTGCAACATGCATAGGCATAACCACGCATCCAGACACACGGTGCATGTTCTAATAAACGAGATCGCCTCGAGAGACGTAAATAGGGAGTTCATGACTTTTTAATCACACATTCCACAAGCATGTCTAATACCCTCCTATGCACACAGACACCACACATATTCATATTAATCGCACATTTCCCATGAAAAGCACCCAGATAAGCAAAGCTTCGGCACCCTCTGAAGCACAAGGACGAGGAAAACATAAACACACACACACCCTGCTCTTCTCTTGCCACCGCTGGACCCACAATGAGTTTTGAAGCCAAATAAATGCTTAACACCAGCAGAAATGTGTCTCCTATATGACAGTCATGAAGAAGAGTCAAATTACTTTTCATGACTTTCAAAATGGCTTGAAGAAGACAAGTTAGTTTATGTATTAAATTTATCTGGAATTTACATTTTGATTGGCCAACAGTCTGGGCAAATTCCACAGTAACCTATTGATCTGACAGAGACATTTGACAGCTCTGAACAATTGCTGAAATGGCTTTTAAAACCCAGCCTGTAAGAGCTGGGGAAATTTTCTCAGTGAGCCATCCCGTTCATCTTCTATAAGCTCCCCCGCCTCCCCCACCAGCCTTGGGGCACTTTTCAATAAAGCCAATGGAGGCATATTTCCAGAGATGCAAGATGGAAATTCTCCTGGAGTCTTCCCACCATTGCTTCCCCTTCCCTTAGTTAACTACTGCTTCCTTCCACCCTTGAATACACTTGCGACTCCCTCCTCCAGCTTGCTGGAGACTGATGGGGACAATAAGTAAATGTGTCTCTAGGTTACTAGTCTGGCATCTTTCTAAAATGCTTCTCATCTCTGTGAACTCAGCTCCAGATGCTGAGAAAGGAATCATCGCTTTTTCTCCCCTCCTGTCTGAAACATAATCCATCATCTAAGATTTTTGTTATCATTCCAAATGAGTGTGACTTCTTACAGTGTGTGTCTGCACCAGTCCTTTCTCACTTATCATCTGTCTTCTATGGCTGTGGTTTGATTCTAAGAAAAATAAGCAGCTACTATGTAGAAGATATTTTGAAGAGGAATGCACAGACAAAGATGAAGTTAAGACAGGCCCCCCAGGCAATTATAGTGTAATTATAATATGAAAGAGCAGTCGTTCTTGTAGGTGGTCCTCAAGCCAGCAGCCAGCAGCATCATGGAACTTGTTAGATATGCAAAATTTTGAGCCATACTTGAGACCCACTGAATCAGAAATTCTGGATATGTTTTAATAAGACCCCCAAGTGATCTGAATACAAGTTTAAGTTTGAAAATCATGGTCTTAGAGTATTTGAAACATGTACACAAAAGCTGATATTGATTTCTCTACTAACATGACAACAGAGTGCTAATGGGCCTCCAGAATGAGGCTTGATAAACTCTATGAAGCAAAGGAGGAAGAATATGGAGGATGACAGGAGAGCTTCTGAGAGACCCCTAAGCTGTGTTTTTCAAGGGAGGGTAGTCTGGAGGACATTCAGACCAAGAGCCACAAGAGACACAAAGGAATAACATCAGCATGGCCAATGTCTGGGGTTGGAACTGTTGTTTTCCATCCCTGCCCATGGCAGACATTACTAGTAGATGGTGGTCCGTTTCCTTGCTGAGTGCTGTAATGGTCTCAGGATCTTTCTAAACACACTTCTCCAGGTAGCTGACAGTGATCAGTTACACTTGGCAGAGGTCTGCCTCTTTCCTGTTTCTGGAGTGGGGTCAGCAAACTAAAAGGATGCTCAGGCAATAGACCTCTTCTTGGGAGAGCTTCAGGAGAGTGAGTTTCAATAGATACTAGATTGCATGAGGCCTTGAATGCCAACTAAGAGTATAAGCTTGTTTCCACTTGCAGTAGAGAATCCAGTAAGGATTGGACCAAAGAAGACGCTATGATCAGGACTGTTGAATGGTTAGACATTTTGTCTTCTATTCCCCTTAAATGGTGATCTCCAAACGTGACTGCCCATTAGAATCACTGAGGGAGCTTTTAAAATTCCTGATGCCCAGACTGCCACCTGGATCAATGAAATCAGAATCTCTGGGGCTGGGATCTGAACATCAGGGTTTCTTAAGCTTCCCTGGTGATTGCAATGGTGGCGGAGTATAAGACCCAATAGTTTAGATTATAAATTTAATGAGGTGGATTCTTTGGTATCTGTCCATTCCCATACCATGCATCAATTGAGTACAATGTCTTGTAGAGGCAAGAGGCTCAGTACCTGACTACTAGCGAATTAGGCCAGCATCTACTTGGCCAACAAGGTACTCAGTAGAGTACACAAAACAAATGTAGAATTGCCTTCCCTTCTCCGATGTGAAGTTTCCAGAAAAGGCAAGAGCCGAACATTTGGTGCTCACCCTAACTTTACTGCCTGGATATCCTGCTGAGGAAAACAACAGCCCCAGAGTTTACAGAGCTGAGGAGGCCATGGTTCTCTTTCTACCCCTATTTGGAAATGGCTGATGGAGAGTGGGAAATACAGCAGAGTTTGAGAAACAGTCAGACAAGGTGAATGTAGTATCGATACCTCGATCGGGTTAAACAGGTGAATGGCTTGGAAGGCCGGAAGAGGACTCCGTGTTGTTCTCTTTGAGTTCTGTTTTGCTGTTTCTTCCATGCCCCAAATCTATCTCCAGATCTCACAGCTTACTGCTGAAGCGCTGCTTTCTCCTTTAGCATAAAGTACCATGGTCTGTTTATTTTTTTCGTGTTTTTCTTCCCGAATCAAAGGATAACTTTCATCTTTGCCTCTCTCACTCTAAAGCTGTTTTCCTCTCAGTGGAGTTGGCCCTGCCCAGAAAGCCCCTTCCATACTCTTCCTCCAGTGTCCACTTCTGTAAGCGCCCGATGAAATGTTTCTTTCTTGACTCCTTTACACAGACTGGTTCTCTCAAAGCAGTGACCTTTATCAAAGCACTTATTTCATTAGAGTAAGATGATTTTTTCCTGTTTTTCTCTCCGTTTCCTGCTCCTGATTATGAAAGCAATATATATTCTTTTTATGCAAATATTTTTAAAAATAGAGAAATGAGTTTTTAGAATTTTGAAGATCCTTCATAATTCTGTCTCCCAGATGAACTCACTGACGATCGTTCAGCGTTCAAAATGTTTTTGGTGTGTGTTAACTTGGTTGGGATTATAACTTATTTGAAACTATGGTCTTGATAAAGACAATTTTAGGGGCACCTGGGTGGCTCAGTGGATTAAAGACAATTTTAAATTAAAAATCCTTCCCAAGCTACATTTACAGTGACATTAATTTCCATTATATGGATGTACCACAATTTTAATATTTTTGGTTCTTTTTGAGTATATTTTTGCTTCGAATTATGCTGTTATTAAAATGTGCCCACACAAATTTTTGCAATGTATATTTTTTTGTCTGCTTTGCAAATTAGTTTCTTTGGATCTTATAAATGGTAATACAGATTTTTAAAATATGAACATATTTGGCTCTAGATACAATAGTTAAATTGCTTTCTCGAAAGATACACAAATTTATATCCCCAGATGTAGAGAAGAGAGCTTATCTCAAAGGTCCCTGTTTGGAGAATTTTTCTTCCAGTTTTGCTAATTTGAGAGGTAAGGATAAGAGCTCATTGTTTTACTTTGCATTTATTTAATTGTTAATGAGGTTACCTTCATAAAACATAGGTTTGTCATGTTCATCCTTCCTTAGGTGAATTGCCTCTTTATAACATTTTATGGCCAGTTATCAGTTGGAATCTGAATGTTTTATATCAATTTCCTTTGTGTCTTAAAGATGATACTTATTCTGTTACATTTGTTTAATTTCAGTTAAACAGTTCAGTTTTCAGCTCCCCCCAGTATTTCAGTTTTGTCTTTTTTGTTCAAGCACAGATTGTTTTATATTTTTATATAGTAACATGTGATTTTTCTTTTTATAGGTAATCTTTCTTTCTTTTTAAGTTTAAGTATCCTCTTTCCTCTTTCCCCATTCCCCAATCTCATCATTTACCAGGATTACTTAACATTTTGTGTTTTAAAATGTAAAAGCCTTTAATGTAATTCTTTTGTAAATTTCTAATTCACTGAATTCAACTGTGTGGGTGAACGCTTTCCAGGACTGCACGACTTTTAACCCCTTATGAAAGGGGATCATGAATATTAAAAATAATATTTCCCCCACAAATTTGGGACACTACTTTGATGTTCTATTAAATTTCTGTGTGGAAATTCAGGCTTATTTCCAGTACCTATTTTGTTCATCATCATGTCCATTATTATACCAGAAACATAATGTTTTTAAGATTTTCACTGGCTAATATTTCTAATAAGTCTTATTTTTCAGAACTGACTGAGCTACTTTCACGTATTATTATTGCAGATAAAATTTTAGAATCATCTTATTTAGTTTCCAAAAACGCTGTCAAGGTTTTGATTGGAAAATATGATAAACCTATAAGTTACCTTAGAAAAAACAGATCTATTTACAGTACTGAGCCTTCTGTCCCAGACTGCTGTTTATCTTCCGATTCCATCAAGTATATTTTACATCTTATTGTAAAGTTTTGTGGGTTTCTTCATACACACCTTACACAGTTCTTGTTAAAACTATTCCTAGGCATTTTATGTCTTCTGTGGTCACTGTGAATATGACATTTTAAAATCCTGTTGCCCAGCGGGTCAGGACCAGTAAAGAAGAGGACTATGACAAGCCGTCTCTTACCTGATATTTCGCATTCATTTTAATAGTTTTTCTGTTGAGTCTCTGGAGCGTTCTAGGTATGGAAACACATCTGCAAATAATGATCATTTTGTCTCTTCCTTTTAAGCCATTATTATTCTAGCAAAACTATCTTTATTGCAGAGGATAGAAACCGCTGCGATGCGATGTAGCACAGGGAGAAGGGGAATGCGTCTGGTGGGAGTGGAGAAGGAGCTGTTTATGGGAAGGACACAACCAGATGCCATGGAAACTGGGGCGGAAAGAAGAGCCCGGTCGCATGGGAACTGCAGCTAGGGGGTTTACTAGCATCCAAAACCTCTCTCTCTGTGTCCCAAGAGCCATCCGATAGTTTGTTTCTTCTTCACTTGTTGAGCCTGGCATGTCTCCTGGTGTCTCTCCTCTTTTAGAAAACTCTCTCTGCTGGCGTACACTATTAAACGTACACCTGTCCTCTCAGTGATAACATCCAATGTGAACCTACTCTCTTCTCCCTGCCTCTAGGTCCAGCAGCTCAAGCAAGAGACACTGGTTGCTGGCCAGTCCATAGGTGAGCCAATGTGGGTTCAGGGGTCCACCCCTGGTTCACGCAGCACTGCCGAGGCTACAGCTTGGTCATATGTTAGAAACACGACTCCAAAGTCTGCTTTTCCCTAAGACTGTGAATCCTGGTTTTTGGCAAGTTTTGTTGGCATCAGAACAGGAATGAAACAGTTGTTCAACTTCTTCTCTGCTCTTGGAGCGGTTTTTAAAGTATGAGAATTATCTGTTTCTGAAAAGTTTGATAGAAATTACCTAGGGATTAAAAAGAAAAAAAAAAAACCCATATACCCATAAAAACAAACTGTGGGATCAGAAGCTTTCTGGGAAGTAATTCTTTGATAACTCTTTCAATTTCTCCCATAGCTACTGCTCCAGTGCGGTCATGAGTATTTCTCTGTTTGTTTCTTCACTAGACCATGACCTCCTGGACAGCCAGAGCCATGTTTTCATTTATCTGTTTGAGCCCAGTTCCAGCCCAGGGCCTGGCCCTGAGCAGACCCTTGATTTGTATTGACTGGGGGTGAATTTGAATCAGAAGTAACATAGATAATGAAAAAAGGACTAGAGATGGGGTCAGAGGATGGGAGTTCATACATTAAGCTGTTTTTTACTAATTGAGAGGATTCGGGTCAGTTGCTTTACTCTGAGTCTCATTGTTCCAGTGTGTACAATAGTGTAGTTAGGGATGAGCATGGGTGTGTGTGGACAGGGTCCCCTAAGGTCTCCACCTTGCTTTAGCATCCTGACTTAAGCCTAGATGAAAAAACAACAACAACAACAACAACAAAAAAACAACCCCAAATTTCTATTGGTGAAATTTTAAAAACTGTTTAAAATCCTGTGTTAATCCTTGTGGAACCAGAGGGGTATTAATAAGCAAGTAAACATAGTAAATACGTGAATTGGGTTTTATTTACCCTCTTACAGTGCAAGAGAATCATTTTTAGTTCAAGCCCCTAGGCATTGCCTTCTCCACAGCTTATGAGGTGTGTGTATGAAATCCAAATATTTTTGTGAAAAATCCCAACATGGCATCATTGTATGTGCCTGCTATTTTAATGGGACTAAAAGCCTTTTCCTAATAATTTATTGTATTTTAAAATATCAGCTGGACCCCTAAGTCACGCATTTTCTGACGGTGCTGCCTTGGTGTTGACATTTCTTGGTGTTCTTACTCATAAGATAAGATTGTGTATATGTACACATTCATAATCTCTTCTGATTCAGATCAGTTCGTGACAAGAAGACCTTATACTGTTATGGATCTTCCAAGTGCCATTTGTTTTCCCAATCTCATAGGGTATTTTGACTGATTATTCACTGTCAGACCCCGGGAAAGAAGAAGAAGGAAAATAACCTTCATCCAGTGGGGCGATTGTGTGTGGTTTTTGGCCACTTGTAATGATCAAGGGCAGTTTCCATCAAGAACACCTAAATTCACAGAAGTCAGCAATCCACTGACCGCCGTCTCAAGATCAGGTCACACCAACTCCAGTTTCTAGCATGCATTTCAAATATGAAACACAAGCACTGATTGCAAATCTGAAGACATTTTCATTTTGCCCCAGGCCAGGATTTTTAATTAAAAAAAAAATAAACCTGTCAAGGTCTGCAAGAAAGGCTCTTAGATATTCTGGCCAATGGTTTATTTAAAAATCCAATACTGCAATTTCCTCAGCAGCAGGAGGCAAGAGACCTCCTTTAGGGTGAACACCCCATAAATGAATGGTAGCCTGATTCCCAGCCCTTGAAACAAAAGGGACTTCACAAAAAGGATTCCACTCTGCAGGCCCAGGACAGAGTATCCTGAATGCCATCTCTGTGCAAAATAACTGCATATTGGAAGCAAGAAGACCTGTTTTCGGTCTCATTTATTATCCAGGTGAAGTTGGTATTGACAGAAAATATAACATTTTGTGTTTAAAGTTTAACATTTGCAATAGATTACCAGTCATCTTAAGCCCAACCATTCATACGCTAAAAGCAGAGAAAAGGTCTGCCTGTGCACACTGTATATCCCCAACCTGTTGGTCATATTTAATTGACCTAGAGAAGCACCACTGACCCGTGGGCCAGTAAGACTTCTTCTCTCTGGAATTTGAAATCGCTAGCTGAAAAAGGGACTCTGTTAACTACGGGCACTGGAGGTGTAAGTGCCAATTATCTTCAGGACAAAAACCACCATTTTGGAATAGCAATGATGGACTATAGTTAACCTGAAGAAGCAGGTCCTTAGACAGGAGACTAGAAGCCCGCACAGGTAGGCGAAGCAGAAACAGAAGACCTGGTAGCTCCGAGCAAGGGAGAGAGATTGAGGGAGCAAATACCTGATTATGTTCTATTTCCTATGAGGCCTGGAAGCTGAGTTCCATGGCTGGACCCGCCCCCGTCTTTTTTTTTTTTTTTTTTTGACAATTTCTTTTAATGAATTTTTACTACTGGAAAACAACTGCAAGAGAATTCTGTAACTTTGTATCTGAGTCAACTTTAGGTACCTCTCCTCATATCAATTCATTCAATTAACAAATATTTATTGAACAAGTTTTATGAACCAGGATCTATCTATAATGGAAGCTGAAAAAAAGACAAAAACCAAAAAAAAAACATAAACAAGACAGGCATATCTTATGACCTCATAGAATTTGCATTTTCATGGGAAAAAAGAACAAAAGCAAGATAGGAAAACAAGACTCATACATAAACACTGACAAATATACTAAATGAGAAAAGAAGAAACAAGCAGAATTCTGAGACATAGGGCAATGAGATGAGCTTCTTTTAAGAAGCGTGGTGAAAGAACTCAGAAGAAGGTATGCAGAAGCTAAAACCCAAAGATAATAAGGCACTGACTCTGCAAAGAATTAGGGAAACTGAGTTTCAAACAGGACTCATGTTGGTGCACTTAGAGTAAATGAACTTGGGTGTAATGGCTCCCAATTTCATGCTCTTTCCCTGTCCTTTCTCTGTGTGAGGCAGAGACAGAATAAATTTTGAGCCATACAGAACTGGATATAACACTGGCTCTGTATCTTGTCTTGGGCAACTTAATTTGCTCCTGCAAACCCCAGTTTTCTTACTTGTAAAGTGGCAATAAGGATGCCTGACTTGTGGGAATGCTATGCAGTCTGGAAATAATGCATGCAGATGTCTAATCCAGTAGACTCGCAATAAGTAGGGGCGATTGTTATTATGACTATCTTTATCTCTGAGCCACCACTCCTCCAAACTGTAGGGAGAAGAAATAACTTTACCCATTAGGACACTGGAAAAAGAAGAGAAAACTAAACCCTGTGTAAACACAAAGCAGGAAGTAATAAAGATTACAGAAGGAAAAAATGTCATTTAAAAAAAAAGAAAATAGCGCGAACACACAAAGCCAACATTTTATTCTTTGAAAAGATCAATAAAATTGACAAATCTTTGGTAAAACAGATCAAGAAAAAAGAAAGAAAATTCAAATTACTAAAATCAGAAATAAAAGAAAGGACATTACTACTGACCTTATAGAAATAAACTAGATTATAAGAGAATACAATGGATAGCTGTATGTCACAAATTAGATAATCCAGAATAAAGGAACAAATGTTTAGAAATACATAAACTACCAAAATTGACTTGAGAAGAATGGTAAATCTGAATAACAAGTGAAGAGTTTAATTAATAATAGTAATTTTAAAATTCCACAAAGAAAACCCTGGGACCTGATTTACTCTTGAATTTTATCAAAATTTTAAAGAAGAATTGACATCATTCTCTACAAAATCTTCGCAAAAAATATAAGGAAAGAAAAATCTTCCCAGCACATTCTATAAGGCCAATATTATTCTGACACCAAAATTAGACAAACATGTCACAAGAAAAAGAAATAAACATTATCTCTTATGAATATGGATATAAAAATCCTTTAAAAATCACTAGCAAACTGAGTCCAACAAAATATAAAATAAATTTGCACCGTTACCAAGTGGTATTTGTCCCAGAATTGATTCAATACGTGAAAATCAACCAATTTAATATATCATATTAATAGAATAAAGGACAGAAACCACATGATAATTTGATAGACACAGAAAAAGCATTTGACAAAAATTCAACATTCTTTTATGATAAAAGCACTCAACAAACTAGAAATTATTCATCACTATGATAAAGGACACCTACCAAAAAACCATAACTAACAGCACACTTAATGCTGAAAGACTGAAAGCTTTCTCTTTAAGATCAGAAACAGGACAAAAATGTCTGTTCGCAGCATTTCTTTTCAGTGTTGTATTGGAAGTTCTATCTGGGACATTTAGGCAAGGAAACAATATAAAAGTCATTCTTATTGGAGAAAAAGAAGGAAACTATCTCTATGTTTAGATGGCATGATTTCGTATGCAGAAAGTCCTAAGGAATGCACAAAAACTATGAGAGCTAATAATGGACTCCACTAAGTTTTCAGGACATGAGATCAATAAGCAAAAATTAGTTATATTTCGGGACACCTGGGTGGCTTAGTGGGTTAAGCCTCCTCTTTCTCTGCCTGCCTCTCTGCCTACTTGTGATCTCTGTCTGTCAAATAACTAAAATCTTTTTTAAAAAATTAGTTATATTTCTACACACTGGCAAAGAACAATCTGAAAATGAAATTAAGAAAATAATGCCAGTTATGAAAGCATTGAAAATAAAACATGAATCAATTTAACATTTAAATAAAAAACAAAGAGATGAAAAGACATGTCATGTTCGTGGATCAGAAAACTTTATATTGCTAAGATTTATTTATGCATTTAAGGCAATCCTTATAAAAATCTATTTGGATTTTTTTTTTTTTGCAAAATTGACAAACAGATCTTAATATTCATATAAAAATGCAAGGGACTCAGCATAGCTAAAACAATTTTTAAGGGGGCATGGGGTTTTGGAGAATTCACAATTCTTGGTTTAAAAACAACAACAAAAAAACCAGTAATCAGGATAGTATGGCACTGGAGAAGGATAAAAATATAGACCTGGTCTATAGAATAGACATGAAAGTCCAGAACCAGGGCACCTGGTTGGTGCAGTCAGTTAAGCCTTTGACTCTTGGTTTCAGCTTAGGTCATCATGATTTCAGGGTCATGATCTCAGGGTCGTGCGTGAGATGGAGCTTGCATGAAGCCCGGGGTCGGGCACCATGTTCAGTCCAGAGTCTGCTTAAGAGACTCTCTCTGCCTTTGGCCCGCCTCTCAATTTTAAAATGAATAAATAGATCTTAAAAAAACAAAAAAACAAAAACAAACTCAGAACCCTCACATTTATGGGCAATACATTTTCAACAAAGATGCCAAGACAATTCATTCACTGGGGGAAAAAAGGATTTTTTCTCAACAAATAGTGCTGAGAAAACTGAATATTCACATTGAAAACAATCAAGATGGGCCCTTCCTTATAACATAAATAAAACTCACCCAAATGTATCATGGGCCTAAATGTGTAAGCTAAAACTAGAACTTGTGGAGGAAAATACAGGAGCAAATCTCTGTGACCCTGGGTTAGGCAATGGTTTCTTAGATATGACATCAAAAATATAAGTGATCGAAGAACAAGTAAGTACATTGAACTTCATCAAAGTTAAAAATAAAAGGGGAGCCTGGGTGGTTCAGTGGGTTAAAGCCTCTGCCTTTGGCCCAGGTCATGATCCCAGAGTCCTGGGATCGAGCCCCACATGGGGCTCTCTGCTCCGCAGGGAGCCTGCTTCATCCTCTCTCTCTCTCTGCCTGCCTCTCTGCCTACTTGTGATCTCTGTCAAATAAATAAATAAAATCTTAAAAAACAAACAAACAAAAAACCCAAATTCTTTCATGTTCCAAAGGACACCATGGAGAATGTCAAAAGAAACCCATAGAATTATGGGTTTATAGAATGGGGAAAATGTATGCTAATGATATATTTGCTAAGAGATTTGTATCCACAGCTTATAAAGAACTCTTAGAACTCAATACTAAAAAGACAACCCAATTAAAAATGGGTAAAGAATCTGCACCGACATTTCTCCAGAGAAGATATATAAATGGCCAAGAAGCATAAGAAAAGATGCTTAGCATCATTAGCTCTTAAATAAATGCATATCAGAACCCGACCATGATACCTCTTCACACACCCTAGTATGACTATAATAAAAAAGGCAGATAATAAACAAATTTCACAAGAATGTGGATTATTAGAATCCTCATACACTACTGTTCATACAACAGCCGCATGGGAAAACAGTCTGGCAGTTCCTCAAAAGGCTGGGACAGAGCTGAATGGAGACTGATTGCTAATGGATATGGGGTTTCTTAGGGGAGGCGGATAATGATAATGTTCTAAAATCAATTGTGATGATGGTTGTGTAACTTAATGAATATCCTAAAAACCATTGGATTTTGTACTTAAATTGAGAGAACTGTATAGTATGTGAATAATATTTCAATAAAGTTATGAAAATACAGGGCAACAATAAAAATAAGATAAGAAAGAATAAAACAGGGATATTTCCCCTACAGGTCCATTAGTAAAATTGTGCAACCAGCTACTTAAATTTGTGTTATTGTTATAAATGATCCTAAATTGTTCTTAATCAACTTGGGACTCAAGTGCCATCACTGTTTATGACTGGGAAGGAGAATACTCTCTCAATGAAATGAGACTTCCCTACATACGACATCCAAAATGAAGGAACATTCTTGAGCATCAGGATCTTCTGAATACAAGGTGATTTTTTTTTTTGTCTTTTTTTTTTGTTCCTTTGACACAAATCCTTTTCAAAATTAGATAAAGCACTGGCAGTGATGATGATGATGATGGTGGTGGTAGTGGTGGTGGTGGTGATGATGGTGATGGTTTTCATTTGCCAGTTCTTTATTGTGTGCCTGATCTATGCAAGGCACTGCACAGGCATTGATTTCTTTAATCCCAGTTAACAACTCAATATGATCTGCTTCATTTCCCCCATTTTTAGATGTGGTAATTGAGGCTCAGACAGGTTAAACAACTTGCCCAAAGTCACACAATTTGTAGGGACAGATCTGAAATTTGAAAACCAGGTATGTTTATTTGCAAAATCCACACTGTTAACATCTAATTATGTTGCTTTTTTAAGCAGCATATTTGCATTTTTGGTTTGTTTTACTGTTTTTCACACTTCTAAGTAAATAATGAATGCATGTTCATTGTAGAAAACCTGAAAAACAAAAGCGTGTCATAGGTGATATTTGGGGATAAGTAGGAGTTTAAAATGGCAAAATAAAATTACTAGTAAAATTATGATATGGTTTTAAATTTTTTGCTATTAGTGGATACTCATGACATAGTGAAATATGGGTCATAAATCAATTGACTTCTAGGATCTGTTTATATACACATTATATTATTTATACATATATTACAAAATACATTTGCATATACATTTAAATTACATTTTGAATATATGTGAAAAGAAAGTTCTAGAAACACTTATATCAAGATGCTGCCTCTGAGTGGATTTAAGGAATCATCCTTCTTTTTGCTTTTTTGTATATTCCCATTGTTTCAGTATGATTAGCCTTGACTTCTGAACTAATCCTTTCTCTGGATTAACCAATGTTTCCCATCTTCTTCAAAGATACGACTCGCGCCCTCTGCAAGTTAGACCTTCAGCTGGTAAGACTGCTCTTTAATTCTCCAGTACACTTCGGCTTCCACTGACTTTCCATTAACCTACAATTACAGATCCTGATCTCAGCAGATAAGAGGGACTTTCTGTAATGGGAGCAGAAGGAGCACCCCATGTCAATTAGTAAATGGACTCTAGTCATACAGCTGAGTCGTTCTCTGGAGTGACCGAGCATCACACGTAAACTTCAGCATGGCCATTCTACACATTTCCAGGAAGTGATGGCGTTTGTATTTTATTATTTATTTTGCAGTGTGTCAGTCTTTGAGATTTCTTGTTGCCATGTCTTGCCATTTGCCTTTTCTTGCCATTCCCCTCATTGTTTTAACTGACCGTCTGAAGGGGAGTGATGGCAACAACAACCAGCCAATCAACTTTTGGCCCATCCAACCCATTCTGTTAAAAAAATGTATGGGAATAGCTATTTTTAGTACAATGCCTAATAAGTGTTTATCTTAACAGGGAACACATTGGCAATATTCAAATTTTTTTTAAAGATTTTGTTTATTTATTTGACAGAGAGAGATAGCAAGAGAGAGAATAGAAGAATCCCCAGTAAGCAGGAAGCTCATCAGAGGGCTCAATCCCAGGACCCTAGGAACATGACCTGAACTGAAGGCAGACACTTAACCAACTGAGCCACCCAGGCGCCCCTCAAATATTTTATTATTATTTTTTAAGATTTATTTATTTTGGAGAAGAGAGAGTACACGTGTTTTGGGGGAAGGGGCACAGAGGGAGAGAATCTTCCAGCAGATTCCCTGCTGAGTGCGGAGCCCAATGCATGAGATCATGAGATCATGACCTGAGCCAAAACCAAGAGTCAGATATTCAACCGACTGAGCCACCCAGGCAATCCAATATTCAAATATTTTTATCTCATTTTAATTATTTAGAATAACTGGGGAATCCAGGAAAATCCAAGAAGACTGATGGCAGATTCATCAGTTTTTATTAATGATTATAAATTACATTTCTTAGAAAAATGTGCAGCTTACAACAGCATGCACAAATACCCCTCTCCAGGGAGTTGAGAGAAAGACACTGCTTTTCCAGAGAAGATCAATAGTTTGAGTTTTTCTGCTTAGGATGATAGATCTCAGAGTGCAGGTGCATGAAAGGTCCTTAGCTACTGAGCCCAACACCTTTATTTTACATATATAAGAAAAACACTGATACTGAGACTGTGGCAACTGATGACCAGTAGTGACAGAGCCAATCACTGGAAGACCCAGAAGTAGAACAGAGTCTCCTGATTTTTGGTCTTGTGCTCTTTCTGCACAGGGTCAAGTAAAGTAAGTGAGTGTAATTCACTAGGGTCATACAGGAGGGATTGGTCTGGACTATGGTGAACTAGAAAGACAATGACCTGGAAAACGCACTCACAGCAACAGAATGGACTTGGCTCCTGGCTTTTAGTATGCATACCCTACTGCATCAAACATCTTATTAAGAAACTCCAACACATATGTAAATGGCTAACTTTATTTACATTGAGCAGATAACTTTATAGTTTTAATAAAAGGGCTCTGAAGCTCATTTAACGCAGTCTCCAGTTAACTTATCTTTTGCAGCCATCAATCTCACATTCCTTCAGGGATGGGGGACTTGCTACCGTACAGTTCAGCACATTTGATTGGCAGACAGCCTCAGCCATTGCAATTCTCCTTATCAGAATAAAACCAACTTCCCTGCGTTTTCCCCTTACCGGCCAAACTTTTACCTTTGAAGTCAAACAAGAATAAGTCTTATCCCTTTTAAAACTGACAGCTTTTGAAATACATGAAGATGGTTTGCATGCCCTTCCAGATTTTCTCATCTCCCTTAACCATTCTTCATATGATATATGATATTCAGCTGGGTGCTGTGTTCAAAAAGGTGAGGGAAAGTCCCTCCAAACCAAAATAGCTCTTCTGATAGTCCATCATTGTCCCTAAAATTAATCCAAGGTACTAAAGTATTCAAAGATATGTCAAAAGAAGTAGAGGAAAGGTTCCGAAAGGAAACATGGGGAGAGTATTTGAAGTTAGTATTAATTATAATGACATCTCACATTTATCAAAATCTTACAATATGCTAAGAACTCTGCTGAAATCCTTGTAGATATTATCGTGTTCAATTCTCACTGTGATCCCTGTGGACAGGAATTTTGCCCCCATTCTATAGATGAAGACACTGAGTCTGGAGGAGGTCAACTGACCTGCTTCAGGCAACTCAGCCCCAAAGTATCAGAGCCAGGATTTCAATCACATTTATCTTGCTTCAATATCTGTGCCCTTACCTGCTGTCCTGGCATGAAGTATTAGAAAACACACCAGAACTGGAGTCAAAACACTTGGATGTGGGGCAACTGGGTGGCTCAGTGGGGGTGGCTCCAGTGGCTCAGGGGGTTAAAGCCTCTGCCTTCAGCTCAGGTCATCATCTCAGGGTCCTGGGATCAAGCTCCACATCAGGATCCTTGCTCAGTGGGGAGCCTGCTCTCTGCCCCCCACCGCCGCCTGCCTTTCTGCCTGCTTGTGATCTCTATCTATCAAATAAATAAATAAATAATTCTAAAAAAACAAAAACAAAAACAAACAAACAAACAAACAAAAACACTTGGATGTAAGATCAACTACTGCTTGCTAACCTGAGTGACTGACTTCCCCTCTTTGAGCCTCTGTTTTTCTGTTCTTTCACTTCTGGGCCTTCTTTTCTATTCATAAGGATCCATTTTCCGGGTGAGAACTGAACACTTTCTTGTTAAGAATATGGTTCCCGTTGGCTAAGGGATGGAAAGAGAAAATGTGTGAATTCCTTTGCATGAAAAAAGGACCTATCTCCTCCAAGTCCCAACCCTCCTTTCCAAAGTTTTTGGTAACTCTTTTAGTAACTCTTTGTTTAATATCTGATATTCTAGGCCACATTGTGCTGCTTTGCATTCGCCAAACTTGTCGTACCCTCTTACCTCTGTGTTTTTCTCTCTGCCTCAAATGGTTGAGGTGGCGGGGGTGTGGGAGGGTGGGGTACCAGGTTTGGGTATTATAGAGAGCACAGATTGCATGGAGCACTGGGTGTGGTGAAAAAATAATGAATACTGTTATGCTGAAAATAAATAAATTGAAAAAAATTTTAAAACATGGTTGTCTCTTCCCAAAGAAACTAATTTTCAAATCAGAGCTCAAATTACTGCCATCCTTCTCACTCCCTGAATTTACCAGAATGAATGTACCCTTCCTCGGGTTCCTTAACCACTTGGTTCATATCTTTATTGCCATCAACCCCTGGGCTATGGAATATGTGCACCCCCCGAAATTCACCTGCTGGAATCCTCACGCACACTGTGATTGTATTAGGAGGTGAGACATTTGGGATATGATCAGGTCGTGAGGATGGAGACTTCAGGAAAGGAATTCGTGTTCTTATAAAAGAGAGTTCTTATAAAATAGATTCTGAAGTGGATTAGGGACAGTAGAAAAGGGCTCCCTTGCCCCCTCCACCATGTGAGGACACAAGAGAAAAAAGTCTGTGACCTGGAAGAAGCCCTCACTCAGCTTTGTTGGTCCCCTGATGTCAGATTTCCAGCCTCCAGAACTATAAGGAATAAATACATTTCTGCTCTTGAGAAGATACCCAGTCTCTGGTATTTCCTTATAGCAGCTCAAATGGACAAAGAGACTCTGTTTACATGCTATTTTAGAATGTGAGTTCCTTGAAAGCAAGAGGCATATTTTATTCATTAGGTTTTTATTCCTAACATATAACACAGTGCCTTGAACATTAAAAAAAAAAAAAGGAAAAAAAAAATTAAATTCAGCCCCTACTATGTGTACGATGCAAGGCGTGCTATACCATTGTAGCACTTGGCTACTTACCTAATGAAGAAACAAATGTACAAAACCAGAAAGACTGGGCTTCCTTTCTCCACATCAATTAACACTATTAAATGTGATGAATTCTATTTGCTACAAAACAATGTCACTTAAATGACTCTCATTTGGGTATAGAGATGTACTTTCACGTTCAGAGAGCAGAAGATAAAACCAGGTGCCCTGTCATTATGACCACCACTGTCATTACGGTTATGATGATGAATTGGAGATTATTATTATTTTTATTATCTTAAGCAAATGAGTTTTCTTTCCTCCCCCCACAGAGCTTCCAGGAACGTCTCTCGTGTGTTTCCAGCTGTCCTGTCTTGTTTTGACACTTCTGCCAGAGAGCTGTGCAGAAAGGGGAGAGGAGGAAGGATCCAGGGGCTGACCTTGGACTTGAGTTGGCCTGCTGGCTGCAGACTGCCCCGCGGCTGCCGCCACCACTTTGTCTCTCCCTCTGTTGCACTCAAGGCCACCATTGATCAGTGCGCTGAGCGCTTTACAGCTGCAGCCTTGGATGGGCCTTCAAAGAAATTGATTGCAGTCAATTCCCAGCAGAATGAGGCACATTGACTTGTGTCCTGGTCCCACCAATGAACCCCTTGACTCCCCTGTTTTAATTACTCCAGTAGGCCTTCTGGAAATTGGCCAGGTTGGTGAGAGAAAGAGAGGGCAGGGGGACAGAGAAAAGGGGACTGCAATAAAACCAGAGAAGAAGGGTATTCCTTGTGCCAGGACACTGGGTCGCATTTGTTCACTGTGAAGTTAGGACGTGGATTATTAGAGAATTTGATTAGAGAGTCAAGAATCAAGTTGAGTTCAAGACCCAACTCAGCCAACTAATCTGGTAAACTTGGCAAGTTATTTCACAAAGCTGGGACTCAATTTCACATCTATAAATGAGGAAATTAGTAAGACAACTTTAATAACTTGAAAAATACATCAATAAAAATAAAACCATTGCTACTACTACAAAGATGGTGACGGATGCCATGTCTATGAGCATTTCGAGGTGCTATCACCACAATCAATGCTTCATACAGATAATTTTTTTTAATAATCTTCTTTAAATCACCCTGTCATACAATATAGAGAACATATTTTCCTCTATTTCATGTAAGCGGGCATGGAGGCTAAAAAGGTTAGGCTGTTGTCCAAATATATAACATTAGGGATCAAACCCAAGTTCCTGCAGACCCAGAGCCCTTGTTCTAGAATGTCTACATAAAACACCAGAGAGCTTACAGATCATGTTCACATCAGTCCCCCTGATTTCCTGCCCATCCCTACAGTCCCACCCATACATAGTGGGAAGGATACAGGATACAGGCACTTTGTCATTAAAAAGTCACAAATTCCATTTCTTTCTCAGAACAAAGGAAGCTCCACGCCCCCAGTATTTACGCCTCTGCATCTTTGCTTTTAAGACAAAGCAGAAGTGTAGAACGGCGGCCATTTCTACCGTGTAGATCACTCTCATCAAGGCTTCAAACTCACTTAGCGATCGTTCCTCACGGCGTGAGCAGCAGACTACCTGCCTCAAAATCTCCTGGGGCACTTGTTCAAAAACATATTCTCAGTCTCCTTCTGGCTCTATCTAATGAGAATCCCTAGGGCAGAGACCCAGGACATGGCATTTTAACAAGGGCTCCTGGTGATTCTTGGGAGCATTGATGTTTGAGGACCACTATGACTGAAAACCTTGGTTCACCCAGAGCTTAAAGTGAAAGTAACCCACCACCCTCACATTACCCAGCAGGCCTTGCATGTCATCATCTTCACATAGGATTTTAGTACATTTCTTGCATTCTTTGTGATCTGAACTCTTGCTTATCTGCCCACCAGCCAGCCCCACCACCCGCCCTCTCCCTAGCACCTTTTTCCTTGCACATAATACCCAGCTTATTGGGGAATGTACCCAGTCCTTGAGAATGAGTCCCAATTTATCTAAGCCCTTGGGAATTCTCCATTCTTCTTGGCTGGGGGTTCACTATGGATAAAAATGGGATCTAGATCCAGCTAATGGGAGGCAAAGTCTTTGTGGGGCACTCCTGGGAAACACTTCCATTTCTCAGAAAATAAAACTACATAAGGAGAAGCTTCTTTGCTCAGTCCCCTCCCTTCCTACTTTGGGTACAACCTTTGAGGATGTGGTTTGAAAGGACTACATTTATCTTGTAGCTATAAGATAACCAACTCAAGAAGGAGCAGCCAGCACGGTGAAGGTGGTAGGGTAGAAAAATACAAAAGGTCTATATCTTTGAAGAAAAACTTAGAGCCACTCAATCAATGCTGAGATGAACTGACTCTGGTCTAACTATATGAATAATATATAACCTTTGGGTTAAGCTGTGTTTTTCAATGGTTAAGTCATTGTTAGATCCTTTATTGCAGTCTAAAACATCTTAACTTTCTCCTTACACAGTCTTGACCTTATGCATTTCTCTCCTTCAAAATCTTGGTAGAAAAATTATTTGAAGTCTTTATCAACCCAGCATGCTCCTCATTCCAAGAGAGAGTTAAATGAAGAGAAATTAGCATGGCCATTGGGCTCTGCTGTCAAATATCTGATGTCAAAAAACTAATCTTTGGCAGATTCTAGATTGCAGTAAATTAATAGTAGGATCTTCTAGCCAGAATTGGTCCTGTAGATCAGGGGTCAGCAAACCATGCCCCACAGATCAAATCAGGCCCTCTGCCTGTTTTTGTAAATTAAGTACTATTGGAACACAGCCACACTCATTTATGAACACATTGTATATGGTAGCTTTTATGCAACAAGGGCAGTGATGAGTAGTTGCCAGACACCAATGGTACAAAAGCCTGGAATATTCACTCTCTAGCCCTTTATATAAAATGTTTCCTGATTCCTCATACAGATAATTGAGTTGTTGGTCAAAGAGGAATCTCGTGTTTCAGAACCAGATGGAAAGGTTGATACCATTGAAAAACTTTAAGCATCAGAGTTCTGCTATCATCCAAGCAGGACAGCCCACATCATCACAGACAATAGACAGGAAGAGTATCTATAAACAGAACTAATAATCTTCACATGAAAGAACCCCAAATCATCTCCAGCCTCTGCACGGGCAGAAGAGTAGAGAATAGGGAGACTCCAACCTGGACGTATACCAGAGAGGTGACAAAGTCCACAGGAGACACACACACAACCATGAGTGAAGTTGGATCAACTACTGAGATTCAAAACTAAAAACCAGAAGTAGTAGGTTTGGGGAATCAGGACTACAGGGTTAGGCCATCCAGCCTAACTCAATGGACTTCAATTTGTACGTCGGAATTGCCCTTAAACTTGCTATGAAAGGGATTTCTAGGGCCATTCTGGCACACCAATGAGCTGTTGAGAGTTAATTGAGTAGCTGATGGAGGACCTACATCACTGTGTAACATGAGAAAAGCTGCTTAAGCCCCAAATTTTTATCTTTAAGGTATAAATCACCATATAATCTCCTTATCTATGAAGGGATTCTGTAAGCCCCCAAATAAGTATCTTGTTTTAAGCAAAAAAGGCAGGATGTCTTTAAAAGGACATTTAAAGTCAACAGAGCCACCTGTGAGGCCTGAGTCGGCTGTGTCACCTGGGTAACAGCTCTACCTCTGAGCCTGCCCTCTTTTCTATAAAAGGCAGCAGACGGGGTATTGATAAAAATATACATGGGTGTGCACATGACCTTCAGAAACACATGTAAAAAGGGCTTCCTAAATTACATAATGCTGTGCAAATGTGAGGTGTCACCATTATTGTTGAACGCGACGACATCCTGATAGGCCTCCCGAGTGACGTGATGGTGAAAGGTTCCCAAAATAGTCATCTAAATTAACCTGTTGAGTGGGGAGAATTTATGACTCTCTTAAAGATTTTGGAGAATGCCTGCCAAAATGGGCTCTTTCTGCTTAGTGTAATTGACACTGAGGAGAGCCTTGTGACAGTAACTAGCCACCAGATGCAACCTCTCCCAAAGACGACTCCCTGTCAGAGATAATAACCCCGTAATATCTGCAAGAATGTGTACACCTATGTTTCTGCTTGTTAGAAAGAAAACACAGATGCGGCTTGGTCACTTAAGAGCTCCGACACCCAAGTCTAGTTTAATACAGAGATGTAGAACCATGGAAATCCGGAAATTCATCCGTGGGTACCAGGATTCTTATGGCAGCACTGTCTAGAAAACTGAAAATCACACTAATACCCCAAACAGTTGAAAGAATAACTAAGCTGTTAGGGTCACTGAGCAGGATACATCTGGCAGAGTCTACAAGTTTAGGCAGGTCACAGTATCATGTCCAGGGACATCAGCTCAGAGAGAGTAAAACAGGCAGTTTCCAGAGCAAGGAGTTCAAAGAGTCAGAGAGACAAAACAATTCAACAGGGTTGGGGATTTTGGACTCTTGGACAGAAACAACTTCCTCTATTTTCAACGTGGGGTTCATGTCTTTCTAAAGAAATTCTCTGAAATATTACCAAATCCATAAGTACGTGCATCAATTTGTGTGCTCCTCGTCAGTCTCTAAAATAAGACATAACCAGGTATTGAAGGCTGTCAGCTTACCCTGTACCCTTTTCCTCTTTAACACATGGATTTCCTGCTTGCGTTCATAGCACCAATCCCATCTTTCACATTGTTCAGTGCTGTGATGTTTCTTCAGACTTGCCTCTGTTGAAGCTTTGCACATGGTATAGGCCCATCCAACATGAATCTGGAGATAATTCGATACGAAATACTTACAGCCATCCAAATGAATGATCTATACCTGTAGGCAACAGGATGAATGAATCACATATATCTCGAGCTAAAGAATATAGAAACAAATGATCCCATTTCTATGAAGTACAAAAATAGCAAAATAACCTCCTCATTGAACACATGACTCATATGTCATTGAACACACTGAATCATAGTAGTGGTTACCCTCGGGGAAGGAGTGACCCGAAGAGAGCATTGGAGGGATTTTAGGGGGCGCTGCTCATTTCTTTTGTGGGGTGAGTCTGTGGATGTAATTCAGTTTATAAAAACTCATCAAGCCATCTATGGATAATATTTCTACTTTTCTGTGTGTGCTACCCTCACGCACCCAAAAAGTTCTTTCAACTGAATGAGGAGCCAGGGTTGTAAGACAATGAAGCTCAGGAGTGACTCAACCAATAGCACTTTGGGCGAGTTGTTTTACCTCAGATGCCTCATTTCTAAAAAGGGGTTAACGATCCCTGCCTCACAAGGTCACTGTGAATATTAAATTGAAAGGGAAGACTATATGCACATTGTTTAGCGCAGTACCTGGTACAGAACAGGCATCCAATGTCTGCTTGCTATCAAGGTTTCTACATTCCTTACATTGTCCAAGCTGACACATTTCAGACTGGGCGGTCCACTGTTAATCATTGTTTCCAGTCCACCCACAAGCATAAACTCACTGGGTGCTGAAGGGACAAAAGCTCCTTTAGGTTGAGATCATGGTGGTTAAAGAAATCCAGAGGGTGGATTTTATTTTGCAAGTGGAAGTTACTGAAGATATTGCCACAGAAAAGTCGCATGGAGCTAAGATTCGGCCAGATTAATCTTCTGGAAAATTAAAAGGGATTGAAACAGAGAAGGCCTCTAGACAAATCTTTCTTATCAAAAGTGTATTATTAGGTCCCCAGAAGTCATAATATGATGATGTATTCTTGATGTTAGCATTATTTTTTAAAGATTATGTTTATTTACTTGAAAGAGAGCACAAGAGCAGGGGAGGGGCAGAGGAGAAGAGGAGAAGCAGGCTTCCCACTGAGCAGAAAGCCCAACTCTCTCCCATGGCCCTGAGATCATGACCCAAGCCAAAGGCAGATGGCTTAACCAACTGAACCACCCAGGTGACCATACTGATGTTAGTATTACTAGTACTATAAGCAATACCAACTATTGCGATCACTATTATTTTAGTGTGCACCTGCTAGGTACCAGACATTTGCAAAGCATCATCTCCCTTAATCCTGACTCAGAACACAACATGAATTGTTGCCATGAATCAGGTTCTTACTAAGTGCTAGACACTCTTCTAAACCTTCAATGCATATTAATGCATTTAATCCACATAAGAGCCCTGGAAGATAGGTACTACTGTTGTCTCCAGTTTATAAATGAAGAAACTGCGGCAAAGAGAGAGATGAAGGAACTCGTCTAAGACCACACTGATCTCAAGAGACAGAGCTGGGATTCATACTCCCTAGCCCAACTATAGTGCCCATTCCAATACCCATTATATTATATCACCATCCTGGGTATTATTATGCCCAATTTCACACAAGCTGACTGAGACAGCAGTCAGATCTCTTGCTCAAAGTCACCGAGAAAAAGAGAGAGCGCCTCTGGTTTGCACAATGATAAGGCTGGTATACTTCATCACGAGCCAGTCTGCTAAGGGCAATAGTTTCCAATCATGGCTGAGAACAAATGAAACATTAGTCGAATGTGTTAAGAAAAGGAAGCACAGACATGAACTAAGCATTTCTGTCCCAGGAAATAGGTGTATGCTCTACATGTCACAAGTGCTAACTAACCCTTAGGGAAACCCTACAAGGAAGTGCAGTTTCTGTCCCTGTTTTGCAAATGAGGAAATTGAGTCTCAGAGAAGTTACAGAATCATGAGAAATCTGAAATTAGGTGTTAGGCAGCCCGACCCCAAGGGCCACTCTTCTCCTTCCGGCCGATGGTCTCTCAGCCATAGGAAGCTAATTCCAGAGCCGAAGCCACCTCTCTCCATGCCCACCCCCCACCCACAGTTAATTCTGCACTCAGTAGTGTCCTGGGGCAGTTTTAAAAGCATTCCAAGTCTTAACCACAGCAAAGAATTCTCAGCTAACCTTTCCAGAGCACGCTGCAGCAGCAAATTCCTTCTCAGGTTTGTAGGAAGCCTCGGGCCTCAAGGAGCAGGTGCCTGCTTAACCCAAGTGTCACCTGCATCTGATCTATCTACTTAGCCTCGGGGAGACACACAGTCTGGTCTACTCCTCCCAGATGCAGACTGGTACCGCCCCAGCAGGAGCCAAAGGCCTGCTCCTGAAGGAGCCAGAGTCAGCTCTCCTCCTCCAAGGCCCGAGAAAGGCTTGGCCGCCCCTGCCCACACACCCTCATGACTGCACGAGGCTCTGTTATGATCTAAGGAAGTCATCAGCCCAGCCACGTGGCCATAGCCAGCCTTCAACTTCCAGGCCAGCGAGAGGAGTTCAGAAGCTCCCTTTAACAAATGCCTCCATTGCCAGTCTTGTCTTGAGGTCTCAAATGCTCCCCCATATGATCAAGTCTTGGAGTAGAACTCCTTATATTAATCGGAACTCAAACAAAGTAGTAAAAGTAGAAGCATCTGAAAATCAGAGCAAATGGGACACACCCACACACACACACCCCACCCACGAGCATGTGTATATCTGTATGGCAAACACACATGAGAGCATGTGTTTATCTGTAGGGCACACACACACAAGTGTGTGCATATCTGTAGGGCACACATTCACACTCCCACACACCCACTCTCTCACACACACAAGTGTGTATACCTGTCAGGCACACACACGAGCGTATGCATATCTGTAGAGCACACACTCACACACATGCACTCACACGAGGGTGTGTATATCTGCAGGACACACACACGTGTGCTCACATGCACTCACACACACATGTGAGCATGTGTATATCTGTAGGGCACACTCACACACACGCACTCACACGCATTCTCACACACACAAGCGTGAGGGTGTGCATATCTGTAGGACACATGCACTCTCTCTCTCTCTCTCTCACACACACGAGGGTGTGCTTATCTGTAGGGCAAACCAGAAGGCTGGAGATTCTAAGGCAGAAGCTACCATCCATTGGTGGGATTTCTTCGTTCTCGGGAAAACCTCGGTCTTGCTCTGAAAGCTTTTCAGCTGATTGGATGAGGTGCACCCAGATGGTGGAAGATAATCTCCTTTGACTTGAACCGATTATAAAATTATTATATACCTTCCCAGAAACATCTCCACTCCTGTTTAACCGAATAACTGAATACTAGATTAGCACCCAGTTTAGCCCTTAACTTAGTCTAGCAAAGTTGGCGGCGCCTGAAACCAATCATTGCAATGCTCGTGGTGCTGTGGGGAAATTACCAGGAGAGCAGCTACAGCTCTGACTTTCTATTATCTTGAGCAAGTCCTTTTTTTGGTCTCTGAAACTCATTGTCAACTTCTGCAGAACAGTTAGAGCAAAGCAAGTGTAAAATGAGGAAGGCACGGAGGGCTTGTCTCTAGCTGTGTGGAGGTATGAGTCATGGAAGGTACACCTGGGTTCATTCTATGGCATTTGAGAGGGCAGGGCCAGCCCCTGGACAAAAGAAGTGCAATTTTAAGCATGGTAAAGGAATTCCCCTCACAATGAGATTCCATAGTGAGAGAGGCTGTCCTAGAAGACAGGGACAACCCTGCTCCAGGACAACTGAAGGAGCCTCTATTTGGAGGAGAACAAGGTAGAAGGCATTAAATTTGGACTGGATATCCTCAAAAATGTCTTTCACCTAGCACTTGTGTGAATCTTCTTTGCTTTGCTTTTGGCTTGCCTTCCATCCTTTTCTCTCCCAGACCCTTCCCAGCTCCCTCCCTGTGTGTCAAGGGACTGTGCTGAGCAACGTAAAATGTAAGCAGATCCTGGAGGAAATATGACTCAGAAACACCCCTCCAATGCATGCTCTAGGTTTGTTCATAAGATTAACTGCTGCCTATCACAAGCGTAATCTTTTAAACCAATTTAGGTACTCTCACCCAGCAAGGCACTGGAAGATAGAGTGCAGTGGTGCTTTTTGATCTCTGGATTTGTAGGTGTGCATTGATGACAGCTATATGTAAAACACCGCTTTGCTTGAAGATCTGATGTGAACTAGGTATTAACCCCTGACCTCAGGCAGCACGGTGAAAATACACAGCAGTGAGTGCCTGGGTGGCTCAGTTGGTTAAGCGACTGCTTTTGGCTGAGGTCATGATCCTGAGTCCCGGGATCGAGTCCTGCATTGGGCTCCCAACTCCATGGGGAGTCTGCTTCTCCCTCTGACCTTCTCCTCGCTCATGCTTTCTCTCAAATAAATAAATAAATGTTAAAAAAAAAAAAAAGAAAAGAAAAGAAAGAAAATACACAGCAGCTTCGAACCCAGCAGTTTCTAACAGATGTAACATGAGAATTGTGACATGCAGACAAATCAATAATGATGAGGAACGACGACATTTTTGTGGTTGGGGAATTTTAGCTGAGGGTAAAGAAACGGTTTGGACAGATCTGGTTCTAGGAAAAGCGCTATGGAGGGAGACATCAGGCAGGCAGAGCCAGGGTAAGAAAATGGCGAGCTGGATCTGAAGACAGTGAGGGAAGGAAAACTATTTCAAGGGCTGTGGGAATAACAGAGTAACAGTCCTTGTAGATGTGGAAGAGGGGATGGGGTCTCCAAAAATGGAGGAGGTTGAGAGAGAAAAAAAGAAAAAAAAGAAAACAAAACAAACAAACAAACAAAAAACACCTGACAGTTCCTACTTTCAAGAAATTAACAAAAGACTGCCTTTTGCTCAGTATTTTCTTGCTACTCATAAAAGCCTCTCATCTGGAGGTATCACGGGGCACTGGGGTGTGGCCAAAAGCCCCCTGTCCTGGGGGAGAGTGTGCTGAGCTCACTGTGTGGTCTTGGTGACCTCTCAGTGCTTTGGCTCCCCAACCTGCAAGATGTACAGGATATTCCCCGCCTTGCAGGCTTGCACGGACGCTGCTTTTGTAAGCTGTAAACCTCTCCGGCACCAACACTCCTGTACTCAGGGACAGAGCCTGTTGGTCCCAGGGGAGTTTGCAGCAGCTTAAGACGGAGCCCAAAATCAGCTCAATTTTGC
Source organism: Mustela nigripes (assembly GCF_022355385.1). NCBI lineage: Eukaryota > Metazoa > Chordata > Mammalia > Carnivora > Mustelidae > Mustela > Mustela nigripes. The sequence continues at coordinate 14,720,063 of NC_081565.1, forward strand.
CATCCAGACGGAGGTGGCAGAGTTGATATGGAACTAGTGACAGAGATGTCCACCTTGTGGCCATCAAAGCTGCATGCCGGGTGTCTTGTGGAGCGTGTCAGCTGCTTGGATTGTTCCGTGTGAAATTTAATTTGGGCTCCTGAGTGAGCAGGGAGGAGGGCGTGAAAGATATGACACTGGTTAATTTCATGTTTTACAGGCCCAACAACCCCACGAGTATATTTCTCGGCGAAAACTGAGAACCTGCGGGCCACTGCATGCAACGGATACGCAGTCCAGGGGGAAAATGAAGATAGTGAGAGAGGGAAAAAAATCATAAAGAATATATCATTTCCTGAAATCAAATAAACTTACAGCCTTCCATCTCAATGGGTTAGATTGACAGGCAGAGATAGGAAGGCAAAAGAGGGTTTCTTTTAACACTTGCCGACACATTTCCACATACCTGCAAGCACTCCTGAGCGTGACATTCGAAGCCCCTAGCCTCCGCCCTAATCCATCTTTCCATGGGCAGATCTGGTCTGATTTCATTCTTGCTCAGAATATATTTTTGCCTCTGGGACGCCTGGGTGGCTCAGTCAGTTGAATGACTGACTCTTGATTTCAGCTCAGGTCATGGTCTCAGGGTGGTGAGATCAAGCCCCCGGTCAAGCTCCACAATTGCCAGGGAGTCTGCTTGGGATTTTCTCTCTCCTTCTCCCTGTACCCCTCCCCCATTCCCCTCTCTCTCAAATAAATAAATAAATAAATCTTTAAAAAAAAAAATCTGTTTTGCCTCCTTAAAGACTCCAGCATAAAACACAAAATTCTGATTGCAGTGCAAAACGCCCTCAGGGTCCTAACTTCTGCATCATGTCCTTCCCTGCTCACCTGATGCCCATACCACCAGCAACACTGATCCATGGGTTCCCACCATCTGCTGTCTCCCTGCCTCTGAAGGTGCAAGTTCCTTCTCCCCACAGTTCCCTCTACTTTGGACCTTTCCTATGTTTCAGGGATATCCAGGCTTTAGAGGGAACAGGTGAGAGCCGAGATCGAACCCACGCTACCCGAACACACTGAATACTGGCGGCAACTCCATCCTACCTGCACGACCTTGACAAGTTACTTACCGTCTCCATCAGTTTCCGGTTACCTGCCCGGGATGAAGGAGAGAACGTTCGCCATGTTTCCTGACCGTTACTGAGATTCAGTTGCTTAACATATGTCAAGTATGGAGCTCAATGCCCGGTGCGTGGAGAATACGTGGTAAGTGGCTTATTTTCATTATTCATTTAACTCAACTCCTCCTTCCTCTTGGAAACCTTCCTTGACGCCCACATGCAGATGTGGGAGCGGTTTCCATCGCTCCATGAATGATCCAACCGCAACTTCAACATGCATCCATTACTGCAATCACTGCATTGAATATGGTACTTAACCTTCACCGCATTCCCTGCCCCCACCCCGCCCCACCCAGTACACTCTGCATGTGGGGGCATGGATTAGCTTTGGCCATCGCTGTATACCCGTTGCTTAGTCAAGTGCCCAACACAAAGCAGACACTTAAACACACTGACTGAGTTAATGGATGACAGAGTGAACGAATGGTCAGCAGGGGTCAACCCTGCAAGGTCTGGATCAAGTGCCTGATCTCCTGAGACACTAGCAGGAGAATGAAAGGTCCCCTCCTGGAACATATCTTTTCGCCAAAACCCTCATCATGCCACAAGCATGTCGTGAGCACGACACAGGAGAGGCTCCCTGTCTTACTCATCCTTCTGAAGCCATTTGCACAGGACCTGGGACATATGAAGAACTTGGGATATTCTTCTTCTCCATCAGCGTTATATTCTTCTCCTTCACTTTCACTATTCCCGGAGCAGCCAACATCCGGGGTTTCATTGAGGTCAGAAAGGGTGGCAGGGCATGTCAGATGCAAGTTTAGCCATGGGGTTTAGCATCCAAACCACACATATGAATGCAGATGGGGGCAGGAACCTCTGGAAGACTGTGTGTAGCAGACACAGAAAATCAATATCCAGGGGAAGCTGTGAAAAAATTAAAAAAAAAAAAAAAGTCTTTTTTTTTTTTTTTTTTTACCTATATGGATACTTACAAGCAAGAGAGTCTGTGGCAGCTTGTGAGAACATCATGAGAGGCCATTTTGGGTCTGTTTAGGAAATTATCATTTGATCGAGATTTTTTTGGTTGTTTTTTGTGTCTTTTTGTGTGTTTTTTTGTTTTGTTTTGTTTTGACAGAGATCACAAGTAGGCAGAGAGAGGTGGGGGATGGGGAGAAGTCTCCCCGCTGAACAGAGAGCCCGATGCAGGGCTCCATCCCAGGACCCTGGGATCATGACCTGAGCCCAAGGTAGAGGCTTTAACCCATTGAGCCACCCAGGCGCCCTGAGTTTTTTTGGGGGGCAAAGAAAAGTTTTGAAACTATTTCGGATAAAGAAAGCAGGAAGTAAAAATAATTTTGGGGTTAGTGTACCTGTATTCAGAACCATTCACTGAGTATGTTTGCAGGTGAGGGAAAATCATATCATTCAGTGTGTGTCACACGTCAGGCACTGTACTGAACACTCCACATGTATTAACTCGTTGAAAACACACAACAGCCAGGATGCCGGTTTGGCTCAGTTGGTTAAGCATCTCTTGATTTCAGCTCAGGTAGGTCATGATCTCAGGGTCATGATCTTAAGGTCGTGAGATTGAACCCAGTGTCAGATTCCAAGTTAGGTGTGGAGACTACTTATAATTCTCTCTCTCTCCCTCTCCCTCTATCCCTCTGCCTGGCCTGTGCAGTCTCTCTCTTAAAACAACAACCACCACCATGCAAGTGTCATTATTCAACTTAAACAGGAGATTCAGATACAGTGAGTCACTTGCTGGTCAGTGGTGAGCCTGGGTTTGGTCCTCACCGCAGAGCTGATATTCTCAGTGTCTACAGAAAGCGTCTGCGTGCATTAGGAATAACTAAGAAACATGTGCGCATGGTGTGATTTTTAAAAAGACATTCAACAGATGTTTATTGAGTGTTTACTCGTTGTCAGGCCTGGTGCCAGGCAAATAGAGTGATGCCGGAATAGGATGACACAGGCCTGCTTTCAAGGAACTTACAAGCTAGTGAGAGGCCTGGCAGACCTGAACAGATGTTAAGACACTCAGTTCAGTTTCATAAACTCCTTTGCTCACTGGTTCTGGGTGAGAAACTATGCTTGGCCCTGGGAGGTCACTGGCTGGACACAATCCAGGCTTTCAAGATGCTCAGAGAGCATGAGGTCACTGTAAGTTTCACAGTAAAGGTGCCAAATGTCACATGCTTACTCAACCCTAACATCATTGAAGTATGAACCCAAAGCCTCTTTTGTATGTTACCCCAGCATCTGGCAACCTTGTCTTATTCTTCAAAAGGACTGTCATTCCTCTTTGAGGTCAACATCTGTGGATCTGAATCCTTTCAGAAGTGCTAAGAAACTCAAAGAGGCTGAGAGTGAAGACGCCAGATTTCATGGCACAGGATGGGATGAGATCCTGAGATAGTTCTGTGTTCGCTAATACGAGGGCCTTACAATGTGTAAAATGCTGCAATACATGGAGGGGAAAGAAAAGGAGGGAAAGAAGGAAGAAAGGAGGGAAAGAAATAAAGATAGAAAGAAAGGCCCTTCCAAATATGAGTTTGGTCTTCAGGGAGGGTCCGTTCTCCAGTGGTTGGGACTGTTCCAGGCTCCAGCCCACCGAACCTGCCTTCTCCCGGTGTGGTTAACCAGGCTTCTAGGGAATATATCGGTTATGCCTACTATGCCCAACCTTCCCTTCTAGACAAAACTGCCCCCACTTACAGCACCCCGCTGGTTTTGGCTAGATACTAATTGGACCAGGTATAGTCACCTGACATCAGAAGAGTTAGTATGTTGGCTGGTAGTGGAGCATGAAATAGCTTGTCCTGAGAGGGTGAGCTGAATTCATCTGATTTCTTCCCTGGGAACTCACACTGGAGGGACAGAAAGAGTTTGTCAGTTGGAAACAGATGGAGAAACAGACTAATTGGGTTTGTAGTGGAGCACGTAAGAATCCAGAACGTTGAGCTGGCCACATTACTACATTTACCGCCGTGTTGAAGCTGGGACAGCCAGCAGTCCCTGGACTTCCCCATCCTGGGTCCCTGAAGAAAGGTCTCAGGTTTGAATTTGCTTCGGTGGTTTGTTCTCGCTGGAAACCAGAATTGGTGGAGGGGATCTAGGGGGCGTGGCCAAATCAAAGGAGCCAAATGTTAATGAGCCTCACCCTGAGATGCCTCTGTGGACCACCTGATGAACACCTTCCCCTACACACACACACACACACACACACACACACACACACACACCCCTACCTCATTCCTCTGTCTTCTGCCTCAACCCTATTATTTATTAGTTAATTCTACATAGGTAAAGTCGTGTATGTGTGTGTGTGCGTGTGTGTGCACGCGTTTGTGCGTGGAGCAGATCTTCTGTCCTTTTTCGATGAGTTTGAGGAATAACTAGGACCCTCAGTGTACCTCACAGGGAAGTGGAAACACTACTGAAAGCTGGATTCTCAGTCCCCATAAAGCTGAAACCACCTGCTCCCACAAGAACATTTCATAGACAAGCGTGGCTGATTCTGTGCTGTTCCCTTCATTAAGCAGAAGCCTCAGGTGTGAACAGGGTACACAAGCCTTATCCACACTTGCATCCCTATAATCACAAGATTCTTCAGAGACACAGAATCCCTCCACTCGGAGAATGAGCTCCCGGTGCTGCTCTGATGCCCACATCTTCTGACCCACTTTGTATTGCATATTCTGGGGATGGGAGGCTTGAGTCTCAGCCCAAAAGCTGGCCTTCTGTCTCACACCACCTGTCCTACTCAGTCTGCACCCATAGGACTCTCTCCTAGGTTTTTTGTTTGGTTTTTGTTTTAAAGGATGTTCTCCTTTCTTCTTCTATCTGGACCTTTCTCCACTTACTGTCCCCTCTCTGGAACATTTGTTCACATCACCCAGCAAATTCAGACCCACGTTTCCTGACCCACTTATCCACCCCATCCTCCCAGAGGCCTTTTCTAATGCATCACCTTGACCTTGTAAGATCTCACAGCTCCCCACACCTCTCTCTCTCACAACACGTGGTTGTTCATGTAACCAATGCACTATTTTTTTTTAATCTGTCTTTCCCCATAGACCAATGGCTGTCAACATATGATGATCTTGCTCCCAAGGGACATCTGGCAGCACCGGGACACATCATGGGATTGTCATGATGAGTAGGTGCTATTCCTAGGTAGATACCAGAAATACTGTTACCTGCTCTATAATGTGCAGGACAGCCGCCCACCCAAAAAAGAATGATCTGGCCCCAAATGTCAGAAGTGTCATGGTTGAGAAACCCCATCATAGACCGTGGGCTTGATGTGGGTAGAGACCTTGGTGTCATATTCATAACTTTATATCCTACACTGGGCCACAAGCACACCGATTGATTTATAATTGATGTTCAGAAACATCTATGGACTGATACGCACACACACGCACACACACACGACATCCTTGGATCAACTTTACAGATAAACCCATGCTCATGCCTGCCTCCTTTCCAATGGCCAACCCTGTTCTCCCATAGACAGTGTTCCATACCCTTCCACTGTGGTTCCGATGTAAAGATACACTGCATATGTACACACCTCCTTCCACCTAATATATTACTCAGCTCTTCTTTACCAAATAAGCTCTCTTAGCGGCTTCCATCTGGACACACATTGATCCAACACCCACACCCACGCATGTGTACCCGTGGATATGCACCTGCACAGAGCCCAGGAGTGTTTGCCCTCACATGTGCCTTTTCTCGTGAGACCTACCAACTCTACAATAGAGTCTTTCTCTTTTAAATCATATAAAATAGGCTTAAACCAATGGACCTGCACAGACATACATGTGAATACACACATTAGTACAAAAGACCAGAAGACGGGACTGCAAAGTGGGAGAGTGAGTGAGCCCCAGTGCATTTAACAAGACCTCCCTGTGGTCCCATACAAGCCATGGGACTGTAAAATGTGCACCATTAAAATTAGATCTGAAACCAGACTTCAAGCAGTGGTATCACATCCAATTGCCATTAAAACCTCTCTCTCTCTCTCTCTTTCTTTCTCTTCCTCTCTCTTTCTTTCTCTCTCTTTCTCTCTTTCTCTCTCTCTCTCTCTCTCACACACACACACACACACACACACACACACACACACATATACACACAGACCCCTTTACAAATTTCCTTTTGAAAAAAAGGAGTCAAACAGCAGAAAATAATTTTAATCAACGTCATGCCCGTGTGGGCTGAGGTGAAATAGGATATTAATGCTTTTATCTCTGCTGGGGACATGGCTGACTTCACCATTGATTCCATTGGAAGCCGCACCCCAGGTGTGTTCCCATAGCATTTCTGCATTAAGCAGTTGCAAGACCAAGTCTAACATCTTTTATTATCTCGGCAAAGCTGCACACACTGAGTAGTGGGGCCATAATAAAAAGATCCAATACCCCATTAGCACAGCTAAATATTTGACTTCTAAACTCAAGTGGAAAATGAAACTCAGTGCCTGGAGAGGAGCTGGTAAGGGGTTGTAATGTCGGAGAACCAAACCGTAATACCTTCTTGTTCCAAGCACTGTACAGTTTATGAAGCCTTACAAATGTATCTTCTCACTGAATTTTCACAGCCTATGCAGGGATTATCATCCCTACTTCATAGTGAGGGAACTGAGGCTTGGTGAGGTGCAGTGGCTTGTCCAGACCCTACAGAGCCTGACTGCAGCTGCCTGTGGTCTATAAAGACACAGTGGTCTGGAATCCACATCAGTTCTCTTTTCTGCCCTAGACTTTCAGTATTATATTGAGAATTTTCTAAACAGAAAATGTGCTTTAAGTTTCGCATTAGGGGGAACTTACTTTCCTTCCTTCCTTCTTGCCATCTTGTCTTCCTTCTTCTCCTCCTTCCCCACTATGTACTGCGTGTCTGTTCCATGCCAGACCCTCGGGATAGAGTGGTTGGTAAGACCCATACCATCCCTATCATCATGAAGCTTCCCATGTAGGAGAAAGGACAGAATGGCATTCCTAAATCGTAACAGAGGATGGAAGAAGGGAATAATACAAATTGCTAGAAGAATTCAGGGTGTGTGGGTTATGGGTGTCTTCCTAAGAAAATGGCATCAGAGCTGGAATCCCACTGGGAATCAGCTATGAGAAGGGGAACGGGGGTGATGGAGAGTTTCCTAGAAGAAAACATGAACAAATGCTCAGAGGTATAAGAGGTTTTGCGGACATGTGTCACTGAGAGCAGTTCATTGCAGCTGGGAAGGAAACTGGTAGTAAGCTGGCTACCAAAGGTGAGATCTAAGCAACGGCTTGGTCTCCAAGGGTTGGAGGACTGTTAATAGGGGTGGGAATGGGTGGTGGCTATGGGGAAGGAGAGGACATTTTCAAGTCCTTATGTGCAAATGAATCACCTGCCGAATGCAGAGTCTGATCAGTAGGTCTGGAATGGCATCTCATCGGCTGCCTTTCTAACATGCCCTTGGGTGATGTGCAAGGTGCTGGTCCACAGACCACACTTGAGTTAGAAAGAAGGCCTGGACCTACCTCACCTGACTTGGTGGCCCCTAGCTATCTGTGACCACAGCTGTAAAAATGTCATCTTAGTAAATTTTTATTGTTTGCATGTTGAAAGGAAAATATTTTTGATATGTTGGGTTAAATAAAACTTGACATTAAGATAAAGCTTATTAATTTTTTGCTTTCCAAATGGTCCTACAAAAAAATCTTAAATTAAATATATTGATTACATGCTTGCCTATTCTGGATATATTGGTTTAAATAAAATGAGCATTAAAATGACTTCTATCTGTTTTTTTTTCCCCCCTAAATGTGGGTGCTAAGAAATTTTAATTACATATGTGGCTTACATCCAATTTCTATTGGACTTCACTGCCTGGACTGTCTTTCTGCCATAGTTAATTTACTTGTTGTACCTTTAATATGTGGGGCACCTTCCTACAGAGAAAACTATATCCATACTTCGCCCTTCTTAAAAGTACTCTCCAGCTGGTCATATTAGCCTAATGGTTCCTCAGAAAGTGTTGTTTCCCCTCTAGAAATTCCCAATATTGGAATCACCAGAGGAATTGGTGACCTAACCTTAAGTGGTTCTGATTTAAATACTTCATTTGAACAGATTCTGATGTGTGTTCAAGGTTGAATACCCTGAGAATATTAAGACTAAATGGAAACTTAGACTCAATTCCATGCTTATTTTGCAAACAGCTAAACCAAGGCTCAAAGACAGATATTTAGTTAAGGTCACACAGCAACCCAAGGTTCTTGATCCTCATCCCTGGTCAGCCTCTCCATTCCAGTCCCATTGATGCATCATTGTGTCCCTCTGTCAGTGGGAGTCGCATTTGAATATCTGCCTATGGCTCCTGGGAGGAAACAACATTGTGTGGGACTCATGGAGGAACAGGAAAAGACCTCTTTCTAGGACCACCACCTCTGAGAACTAGTGAGGGGCTGAGCTAGGTACCAAGTGAATAAATGGTCAATGTTAAAACAAAATGGTGGCCTATTTTAGAACATGTCAACCACGGCAATGTTAAAGCTTTACATACACACACACACACAGATGACTTTATGCATAACTTCATTTGTTGAGTATGTCAAAAGCCCGGGACCCTTCAGAAACAGGAAGCTGTTGGTCGAATAGCCCATCCAGCCCCAGGGAGAACCCCCACCTGAGACCCCACACCACCACACCTTGCAGGCTGCCACCTGGTTTGCCAAAACCCAGTTTGGTTACGGTGCACCCCCAATGCTGGCCTCTTGTGGACTCAGCCAGAATTCCCCTCTGCTTCTTTCTGTGGTCCCTGAAGGATTATCCTAATCATACTCTCCTAAGGAATTTCACCAGATGTCTAGGCAGCTTTGAAGGCACCCTGGCAACTCATCCCTTCACTTGAAGGACCTACCCTTCCCCCTTCTCTGTGGGTTCATATTATCAAGTTTGACATACTATATTTAGAAGATGTTTCATTAATTCTAATTTTCCCTAAACACTCTTCTGGGCAGGAGAAGGGGTTTGTAGAAATGTTGCCTAATAACTGCTAATAAATCAGAAGGCAGTGATGGCTGACATTTGGTAGGACAGTTTGCACCTGGCCTTCCTCATGTGAGTTTCATAGAAGTTCAAACCTGGAAAGGGCTTTAGAAGCTAACGTGTTTATTCCTTTTATTGTACATATGGGGGACACTGGCTCAGAGAGGGGCACTAAAGGCTACAAAGGAAGTTGGTGGCATCTCAGGAAAGAGAACCCAATATATAGACTCCCAGGTGTCTTCACGCTCCTAGATGCAATGGTGTTTTATACAGTCCAGCCAAAGAGGACCTCAGATAAACCAAAATGAGCTAAACACCACTCTTGCCCTCAATAGGCTTAAATTTGGTGTGAATTTGTAAGCACAATCGGGGCTGTGGTTCCCAGTGCTTTTATTTTTCTCGAACAGGTATATGGGCTTTCATCACTGGAGGACATTAGACTTTTTTGTTTACTGCTATATCTCTGTACCACTTCTGTGTAACAGAAATAGAATGTGAGCCACAAATGTGAGCTGTGTTGGTAGTTGAAAATTGTCTAGTAGCCACATTTTAAAAAGTAAAAAAAAAAAAAAAAAATATATATATATATATATATATATATATATATATATATGAGGGGAGCCTGGGTGGTTTAGTGGGTTAAAGCCTCTGCCTTTGGCTCAGGTCATGATCCCAGGGTCCTGGGATCGAGTCCCGCATCGCATTACATCGGGCTCTCTTCTCCGCGGGAAGCCTGCTTCCCCCTCCACTCTCTCTGCCTGCCTCTCTGCCTCCTTGTGATCTCTATCTGTCAAATAAATAAATTTTTAAAAATCTTTTTAAAAAGTAAATAAATAAAAATAAAATAAAATAAATGAATATTATTTTCATAATATATTTAATTTGAACAAAAATATCCAAATGGTATCACTTCAAAATGCAATGGATAGAAAATAATATTAAGGACATATTTTACATTGCCTTTTTTCATACGAACTTTTTGAAATTCAGTGTATATTTTATACGTAACAGCACAATTCCGTTCAGATCAATTTCAGTGCACTGAAGCCTCATGTCGCTCGTGGTTACCATATTGGACCGTTCGGCTCTAGGGCTTAGAAAAGTGCTGGACACATAGTAGGAATTAAAAAATGTATTTATGACTGAATGAATGGACTGGAAGTGTCCACCTCCCAGATCCCCTAATGCAGCCCACTTGTATCAAAGAAGGGAAAACAAGACCAGGGAATGGCAGTGACTTACTCTGGAGTAATTCACTTCCTCTAGGACTGGAAGGTAAGTCCAGCATCCAGCCAGTGAGGGGGCCCAGCCTACCCTTGATGACAGTTGTCCCGGTGCTCAGCACGACCCCTGACACATGTATAGGAAATGCGTGTTGAGGGAAAGGTCACCTCGTTAATTGGTAAGAGCACAGAGTCGGGAACCTGAGTCTCCTGCCTCCTGCCCAGGGCTCTTTTCACGATGTCCTGCTGTCATGCAAATTGATTTATGTTCAGGTCCTGGAAGAGTGCAGAACATTCGTGTCAAGGACAGACCGGTGGGGTGTGGATGCTGAAACACTGATTATTGTTTAAATTTCTTTGTGAGTAGGTGTCCCGCGAGCACAGTTGGAATTCATTGTGTTGGATCTGAATTTGCCTGCTGGAGAGTTGCTGGAAGACAGGAGCCTGCTACCCTGGATCCTTTTAAACAAACATGTGGTTTGGGACGTGCCTGGGGCTCACAGGACTCCAAACAGTCTCTCTCTCTTTTTGAGGGGATGGTTGGGGGGGGTCGAAGGTTTTATTTATTTATTTGAGAGCGAGAGAGAGACCATGAGCAGAGGGTGGAAGGAGATGAGGGAGACGGAGAAGCAGACTTCCCACCAAGCAGGGAGCCCAGACGCAGGGCTCAATCCCAGCACCCTGCAATCATGACCTGAGCCAAAGGCAGAGGCTTAACCCACTGAGCCACCCAGGAGCCCCTCCAAACATTCTATCTTAAGCAACAGGGTGTCTGAGCTCTGGAAAACATACCTCTGTAATTCCCTGTCCTTTGTCATTTTATATTTCCATTCTCCCATCGTTCAGGCAGGGCCCACTCCTGGGTACCACCGAGGACCCCTTCCGGATCTGCTGCATGCAGCCAGGAGCACCCGGGCTCCTCTGCTGAAAGGGCCGAGCCCCCTGTGCTTCTACTCGCTTTCCACCGTGTCTCATGGTGAGTCCACAAGCCAAGGCGGGAATTGTCTCTCAGAATCCAGTAACTCATAACTATGAAATCTCTGCACTCAAAGGGACTGTACTTGTCTTCAAAACCAGTTTCCCAAACTTTGGGTATTTGCATATCACCCCGGGATCTTTGTCGAGGCTCACCTCTGCACTCAGTGATTCATTTTCTTTGAATCTCTTTCCTTGCTGAAGTTAAATAAATTTGTTTTGGAAGGAAAATGATATCTTTGAAAACATGAGCACAGTATGGATAGTACATGCATGCTGCACACACAAATCTATAGCTATTTTACTATAATCAAAATATATTTACTATTTCTATGCAGGTGTATAATTTCTATGCATCTCCTAAAACCAACTTTACCTCTACCAGTGACACACGTGTCCCTTTTAAAACACTTTTTCCTAGGGCATCACCTTCATTATAGACAGAGAGAAAACCGAGTCTCAGGGAGGAGCAGGCTCTGTCACCCTGGCAGATCTTAAAGAAATTGGGGGGCAACGCGGACTTGGAACTCAGACTCAGTGGTTCTAACAGCACAGTTCTATTGGCATATCCTTCCGCTGGAACAACCAGCAGTGAACCTGGACCCTGTCTGACATTATAAGAAAACCAGGCTTTCAAGTCGTAGGTGCAAATCCCAGCTGCACGTCTGTGGCTGCGTGAGTTTAAGCCAAAGGCTTGATCTCCCCCAGTCTATTTCTTTTCCAGGAATTGAGATGATGTGTCTCTCAGGTTGTGGAACCTTTGCACTTGGACCCTGCTCACAAAAAGCCCTCTTCACTCACTAGGGTGGACTGTCTAATAGAAATAAAAGTTAGCCATTTGAGTCCTTTTATGTTTCTCAATTGCTGCACCAAAAAGGAGTAAAAAGAAATGCGGATATATGTTATCCAACGCATCATATTCAGAATATTCTCATTTCAGCATGTAATCAATATAAAATTATTAATGGGATAGTTGATTTTTATTATATTAAATTTTCCAAATCCAGTGTGTATTGTGCACTTAAAGCCTATCTCAATACAAACTCTAAATTTTCATCAGAAAACCTGACCTGAATTATGATTTCAAAAAATTCACCCAGGGGCGCCTGGGTGTCTCAGTGGGTCAAAGCCTCTGCCTTCAGCTCAGGTTATGATCCCAGGTCCTGGGATCCAGCTCCATATCCGACTCTCTGCGCAGCAGGGAGCCTGCATCCCCCTCTCTCTCTCTGCCTGCCTCTCTGCCTACTTGTGATTGTTCTCTCTCTGTCAAATAAAAAAATAAAATCTTTAAAAAAAATTCACCCAATTGAAAAAGTAGATTCAAATACTTGAGCTTTTCAAACATACTTAACATTGTTGTATTCACATCAGATTTTAGGTTTAAATTACAAAAAATTAAATAACATTTTAAAAATCTGGTTCCTCAGTTGAGAGGCAAAGTGGGGGGTTGGGGGGGTTGAAAAAGAATAAATGAGAGAAGATGAGATTGGGAAGGAGACAAACCAATAAGAGACTCTTTTTTCTTTTTTAATTTTTTCAATTTATTTATTTTCAGAAAAACAGTATTCATTATTTTTTCACCACACCCAGTGCTCCATGCAATCCGTGCCCTCTATAATACCCACCACCTGGTACCCCGACCTCCCATCCCCCCGCCACTTCAGACCCCTCAGGTTGTTTTTCAGAGTCCATAGTCTCTCATGATTCACCTCCCCTTCCGATATCCCCCAACTCCCTTCTCCTCTCTAACACCCCTTGTCCTCCGTGATATTTGTTATGCTCCACAAATAAGTGAAACCATATGATAATTGACTCTCTCTGCTTGACTTTTTTCACTCAGCATAATCTCTTCCAGTTCTATTCATGTTGCTACAAAAGTTGCCATAAGAGACTCTTAATCTCACAAAACAAACTGAGGGTTGCCTGGAGGAGGGGGGTAGGGAGAAGGTGGTGGGTTATGAACACTGGGTAAGGTATGTGCTTTGGTGAGTACTGTGAAGTGTGTAAACCTGGCAATTCACAGACCTGTACCCCTGGGACTAATAATACATTATATGTTAATAAAAAATAAAAAAAATTATTTTAAAATGTATATAAAAAATCTGGTTCCTCATCACACTGGACATAGTTTAAGTTTTCAGTAGCCACATGTGGCTATGATATTAGATAGCAGAATGGCACCTTACCTTGTTTCTATATTAATTTCTTAGTAAAATAGAATGTGTGTGTGTGTGTGTGTGTGTGTGTGCGCGCCCGCATGTGTGTGTGTGTTTGTGTATGACTTAAGCATCTTCAAAATACTGACTCCTGGAATAGTTTATTTGCTTATGGCAACCACCACTGAGACAAGCTGGATAGGTAATAATATTCCCATTGCAGAGAAGTAGTGCTCAGAGGGGTTACAGGGTCCGTCTAGGGCCACACAAGTAGTAAATGGCAGAGCCAGGTCTCAAACTCAGGGTTGCCAACTTTTGGAACCAGGCTGTGCTCAGACTCCCTAATGAAAATTCCACCTACTATTCATATACTATTTAAAAAGCAGTCAGGTTTAAAGACCGGACCACAGTGTTAATTCCTCTGAAATACCTGTTTTATCACATAGTTCAGGTTATGGGGTGATGGTTTGAGCCCACCTTTTTTTTTTTTTTTTTTTTTTTTTTTAAGCTAAAGGGAAGGGAGACAAAGTTATTGCCAAAATCCTGAACTAATTAATTCCACTGTAGGTTTACTTACAAGGTTCACCCTAGCAGGTGCATTATTTACACATCAAATAACTGATTTGTTAATAACTCTTTTTTCTTCTTCTAGTGAGTGTAATTTCTTCTCTGGGGTTCAAAAAGGTAGAACTTTCCCCACACAGAGGCCCGATTGTAGTGTTCAGTCTTTGATAAGGTTTATTCTTATACCGGGTTTTCTGGTTTTCTTTCTCTTTTCTTTTTTCCCCCAGGTTGGAGGGTGTGTGGGAGTGCTAATCTATATAGGATCTTTTTTTTTTCTCCTCTGTTTGTCTTCCTTTGACTATTTTCTCTTGTGAAGACAAATACAATAATAACATCTTACTTTCTAAAGCTCTTTTCATCCTGATCGAGTTCTGAGCGCCACAGAACACATTGCATTTCAAAACTTATGGAAATGCAGTCTTACAGGTTACAAATTTAGACAACATGAAAAGTCAGACACACAGGGTCCTTGAAGCACATTAATTCACTCACAACATGCCCCGTCCTCCGAGCAGCTACAATTAATCGTCTCTGCGCTAAGCCAAGCCTTCTGCTAAAGGTAGCACAGACCTTGTTAAGAGAGAGGGAATGATGTTTATTTATGTGTCTACATTTCCATGTGATTATTGAGAGCCTACGCAGATCTGTTGGGTTCAAACCGGCAATGTTGGAAGAGGAGCTTGTATTCTCACTGCAATTTTGCAGACAAACCAAGTGTTGGCATTTTTTCTAAAACTCTCTTCTCCTGGTCCTTCTCTCCAGGACTGAGGAGTCCACGTACCTTTTACAAACCGTGCAAAGGCTGCCTTTGACAATTTGGAAGAACACAACCCAAACCCCTACCACCTTGTGTGAGGCCCTACATAAAGAATAGCCTGCCTTGGGGATGCCCGGGTGGCTCAGTGTGTTAAAGCCTATGCCTTCGGTTCAGGTCATGATCTCAATCCTGGGATCGAGCCCCGCATCGGGCTCTCTGCTCAGCAGGGAGCCTGCTTCCTCCTCTCTCTCTGCCTGCCTCTCTGCCTACTTGTGATCTCTATCTGTCAAATAAATAAATAAAATCTTAAAAAAAAAAAAAAAGAATAGCCTGCCTTATCCCAGACTACAGACCTCTCTCACTCACACTGTTCAACCTAGCCCGCAAGCTGCCTGTGCCCTACCCTCTGCCATGCTGACACTTTTGTCCAGACCCAGCTCCTTCCTGATTCCTTGTAAGACCCCCCGCCCCTTGTCATGTTTTGCTGTCAGTACTTCTGCGGGCCCTTTCACATTTCTCAGGTCCAAATTTCCAGGCTCAAGAGCTTCTTCCCAAGTGGGTCTGCTCTGCCCATTTGCCAACTTTCATTATGTTTTCTCATATTATTTCCTCTCTTATAACGCTTCTCTGCATGCCTTTTCAACCTTATTATTTGTTTGGTTAGTGTTTAGTCTTCCTCGTGCATTTTTCACAATAAAATTGAATGGGTAGTGGAAACCTCACAAGGGTGTTCTCCCCAGATACACCACCCCTGCAAAAGAGGGTTTGGGGTTAGTCACGACTGACTTGACTTGACTTAGTGGTTAGGGTCCAAAAGTAATTTTTGAATCTACCATCCGTGCTGGGAAGTACTTTAAAGAGCAGCAACGGTATGCAAGTCTCCTCCAGTTCATGGCTGGGGAAAATCTTTGTTCAGCTCGTCAGATGGCTAAACGACTAGGGAAGGAGGATTCTGAATCACTGACTTCTACCTCCAAGTACGCAACATTTATTTTTCCCCATTGGTATTCTCCCTGGGAACTTCTTATTCAGCTCCCATTTTTCTAGTTAATTTCTTTTCACTATATATAATGGGACGGGAATGCTAAAATAAGAATGAATCAACATAAGTCTCCTTCACTGTACCTTATTCCTAAATCAAGATGCAGGCTGATTTCAGCAGAGGAAACAAGCTGGGAGTACACCCTAGTCACACACACACTTTGGGAAAAGAGAGGAGATGGGAGTCTGGAAATAGAGAAAATGTACCATCATTTAGTGGCAGAACTTCCAAAAGTCCTTCCACTTATAGTGTCTCACCTAATCCTCAAACCAATAGACCAGAGGTTATCATCTGCATTTTCCAGATGAAGAAGACTGTGGGACTCAGACAGGAACATAAGGATTCGTTTGAGAAGCCTGATATGCTGATGTATGTACCATAAAAGATGCGTGTGGGGGGGTGGGAGGAGGCACCCCGGGTGGCTCAGTCCGCTCAGTGTCTGACTCTTAATCTCAGCTCAGGCCTTAATCTCTGGATCATGAGTTCAGGCCCGGAGTTGGGCTACAACGTGTCAAATACTTAAAAAAAAGAAAAAGAAAAAGAAAAAGAAAAGTGTGTGTGTGTGTGTGTGTGTGTGTTTCTCAGAAGAGTTCAACTCAAGTATGTACTCTGATCTATTGGTAGTAACTGTGGAGGAAACTGGTAGGGAGGATTTTAAGCCTGTGTCAGAATTTAGCCAGAAAGTATGGTGATTGATTAACCATGTCTGTCAGGGAGATGGTAGTGTGGGTGGTAAGAAGGTAGGACACATGCCATAAAATTTAAAACCTTTGTAAATTCCAAGTTCCAAAGCACTAGCCATCTGTGTAATCCGGATTTTGAGTCATCAGGACACCTGGATTCTATTTCTGATGTCTTCCATAATGAGCAGCATGGTCTTCAAAAGGTCATTTCCTCCTCAAAGGTCATTATGAGTCTGTAAAATCCAAAATATTATAGTAGATGATTGATAAGGTTTCATCCAGCTGAAACGGTCTGTGATTTTACAGGAAGTTTATAATGACTGTATTAGTAGAACATGCACACTCATAGAATAATGGTGCATTTCATCCTAATATACCAATGCATTTCCCCCCTTGGTAATCCTATAGATTACCTACATAGGGCATTTACTAATAGAAACAATGTAGCTATTTAAAATATCGATGTTGACTCATTTCGTATAAAATTTGAAGCATGTCACATGTTTTCCTCTAACACAGGTTGGGAAACAATTAGATTCTTTTTTCTTCTTATTTTTCGTGGTGACAGCTGTTGACATACACCATACATTCTGTGCGTTGAACATATGTTGATGGTCATGATAGTAGCAAAGTAGAGAACCAGAGAAGCAAACTTACGGGAAAAAGGGAATATCGAAAGACAACATAATTCCTGAAGTTATGAGGAATTTTTATTTTTGCTAGGACAAAAATAAAACATGTTCATCATAGAAGGATTAGGGAAGAGAGTGGGCTCGTGTGTGTAGTCCCTGATCACAGAAACTATGTCTCTCTTGCCAACCATTGTATCTCTGATGATTTGTAGACTGTCTGGGACTAATTAATAAATAGATTCTGAATATATGAATAAGTCAATGAATGCCAGCAAGAAGACGAAGAAGGAAAAAAAAAAAAAAAAGCACACCTAATTCTGAACCACAGAGATAACCACTGTTAACACAAATTGTATCACCATCCAGGCTTTATACAAACAAGACATATACATATTCATTTTTAAAAATCAGCTCAATTGAAGGATAATTTGCATACAATAATAGTCATCAATTTCAAGTATGCAGTCAACAAGTTTTGACAAATGTATACAGTCATGCAATCAAGACCAAGTACCACAATCAGGATTAGAACATTTTCTTCTCCCCCAGTGAATCTGAGGTCCCTGGGAACCACTGATCGGGTTTCAAACTGCTCTGGAATCCGCATGTAGTCTGGTGGTCTCATTAAGCTTTTGAGACTCACCCGTGACGTTGCATATTACTAGCTTGTTCCGGAGTCTTTTTTATGGTTCTGCAACAGTTTGTTCATCCATTCACCAGGCCAGGTGATGGATATTCAGCTTCCCAGTTTTGACTCTTGTTAATGAAGCTCTTACCATTATTGTATACAAGTCTCAGGGTGGGCATATGTTTTCCTCTTTGTTGGGTAAATATCGAAGAATGGAAATGCAGAGTTAAGTTTTCACTTTATAAGAAAGCGCTGACTGTTTTCCAAAGCGATTGTATCTTTTTGCGTTCCCAGCAACAATGTGTGAGAGCAGAACTTGCTGTTGTCATTTTTAATTTTAGTCATTCCTAATGGGTGTGTAGAACTATCTCATTGTGGTTTTAATTTGTGTTTCCCTAATGACTGAAGATGTTGGGGACCTTTTCCTGTGCTTATTTTGCCATCTGTATATTATTTTTTGGTGAAGGGTCTGTTCAGATTCTTTTTTAAAAATCTAGTTGTTTATTTTTTTGTTATGGAGTTGAATGGGTTATCTATATCTACTGATTACACGTCCTTCATCAGATACATACTTATCGCATATTTTCTCTCACTGTGTAATTTGCCAGTATCTTTTGAGGAGGAAAAATAAAAAAAAACTTTAAATGTGATAAAGCCCTATTTGAAAACTCTTTATGGTTTCTCCTTTACATATTCTGTGGATGAAATCTTTCCTTCACCCAAGGTCACAAGGATTTCCTTCTATATTATGTTTTAGAATTATTTTTTAGCTCTTACATTTAATTTTATAATCCATTTTGAGTTCATTTTTGTGACTGGTATGAGGTAAGGGTTGAGGTTCATTTTTTAAATATGTGCATATTTAATTGTGCCAGCACCAGCACCGTTTGTTCAAAAGGATAATACCTTTCCCCCTTGAATTATCTTGGCTCCTTTGTCAAAAATCAACTAACCATTTGTGTTTGAATCCATTTCTAATATTCCATTCTGTTCCATTGATTTATGTTATCCTTAAGCCGTAACAAACCCATCTTGATTCTATAGCTTTATAATGCCTTCCAATTAGGTAGTTCTAATGCTCCAACTTTGTTCTTTTTCAAAATTGTTCTTGTTATTCTGGGTTGTTTGCATTTTTATATACATTTTATAATCAACTTATTGATTTTTATAAAGATGTGCTTATTGGGATATTGATTGAGATTTATATTGGGGAGAATCAACAACTTGAAAATACTATCTTCTGATTCATGAACATGAAACACATCTCCATCTATTCACATCTTTTGAAAAATTTCTTTCAACAATACTTTCTAATATTCAATGTACAAATATTACTGTGTTTTGTTAAATTTGTTTCGAAGTGCTCATGCATTTATATACCATTATAAATGATATATTTTTAAAATTTCACTTTCTAATTGTTCATTGCTGGTAAACAGAAAACTATTCTTTGTTCATTTATTGGTATTATGCAATCCTACTGAAATCACTTACCAGTTCTAGTAGCTTTGTAATAGAATTGGGGGAATTTTGTACACCCATCACCATGTTTTCTCTAAATAAACCAAACTTTACTTACTGTATTCTAATCTGTATATCTTTACTTTTTTTCATCTTGTCTTATTACACACTCCAAGACCTCCAGCACAAGAATGATTTGAAGTAATATGAATAAACATTCTAGGCTTATACTTGGCTTTATGGGAAATATATTCATTCAGTCTTTTACCATTGAATAAGCTGATGGTCATAAGATTTTTTTAAATGCTCTTTATCATTTTGAGAAAAAATTTTTCTTTGGGGCACCTGTGTGGCTCAGATGGTTGGGTATCTACCTTCAGCTCAGGTCATGACCTCCAGGCCCTGGGATCAAGCCCCATGTCTGGCTCCCACCTCACCGGGGAGTCTGCTTTTCCCTCTCCCTCTGCTCCTTCCCCTGCTTATGTTCTTTCTGTCTCTATCTCTCTAAGATGAATGAATAAAATCTTAAAAAAAAAAAAAAGAATTTTCTTAGTTTGCTGCAAGTTTTGGTATCACTAACATATTTAGTTTTTTCAAATGCCTATTCTACATTGACTGAGATAATTGTATGGACTTTATTCTTAGTCTATTAATATGGTAGATAATAATATCAATAGATTTTTTAATGTTGTTACATGATAAATTATTGGATCTTTGTCCCTGGTTCCTGGGATAGAGCTTCTAAACCTTTGTAATTTCCCAGTTGATAAGAGTGTCTTGTTATTCATGATAGGTCCCTGGGAACATACCTGAGTTTTTGCTAATGAACTGATTCATGAGGAGTCTTTGGATAGTTTAAGATGGGGGTTGGTCTTATAGGAACAACCAACCATGTAATTAGAGGCTTGGGGTTTTGAGTCAGATGGTATTAATCTGACTTTGGGGAGAGGACAGGGATTGGAAATTGAGTTCAATTACATTCTAATGATTCGATCAATCAGGCCTACAGAATGAAACCCCAATAAAAATTCCAGACACCAAAGTACAGTTGAACTTCTTGGTTAATTAACACAGTGATATGCCAGGAGGGTGACATGCCCTGATTAAGCACAGAGAGGACACCAGGAAATCTCCATGTTCGACACCCTTCCCGACCTCATTGTATGGGTCTCTTCTTTCGGTTGGTCCTGATTTGTAACTTTTATAATAAAAGTGTAATTATAAGAATAACACTTTCCTGAGTTCTGTGAGTCATGGGCTTGCTCTGGTGGCACATATACTGAGTTCTGTGAGTCATTCTAATGAATCATTGAACCCAACAGGATAGTGAAAACCTCTGAATTTGCAGCCGGTTGGTCAGAAATATGGAGGACCCAGGAGCACTGCGATTTGTGGCAAGTGTATAAAATCACAGCAGTGTTGTTGGGGACTATGCTCTCAACTTGTGAATTCTGTGCTAACTCAGGATAATTAGTGTCAGAATTGCACTACAATATTGCAAATATTAAATAAACTTTGTATCCCTGAAAAAAAAATCCACCTACTCATAAAATTTATCCTTTGAAAATATCACTGATTTCATTTTTAAAATATTTTACTAGGGATTTTTTTCATCTACATTTATGAGAGACGTTGTTCCATATTTTTCTTTTCCTTTAATATCTTTTAATGGTTTTGATGTCATGGTAATGCTGTATTTATTAAACAGATTGGGAAGTGTTCTTTCTTTTTATATTTATCTGAAGTGTTTGTAGAATTGGTGTTATTTCTTCCTTAAATATTTGGTTGAAGTCACCTGGGCCTAAAATTTCCATCGTGGGAAGGTTTCATGTACGAATTTAATAACTGTAATAGATACAGTGTTCCAGTTATCTCTTTCTTCTTCAAGAAAGTCTTGACAGTGACTTTCAAGTACTTAATACATTTCATCTTAGTTAAAATTTTTGTCACAAAGTTGTTAGTTATGTGATATTCTTTTATTACTCATTTTAATAATGAATACTGTCTATAGGGTTACAATGATATCTCCCTTTTATTCTTGATATCGGTCATTTGAGTCTTCTATCGCTATTAAATCTGGCTAGAAATATGGCAAAATTTGATCTTTTTCAAAAATCAGATTTTGTTTATGGATTTTCTGAATTATTTGTTTGCTATTTCTTTGCCCTCCCTTCTTACCATGACTGTTTCTTTTTTTCTATTTTCATTAGATTTCATTTGTTCTTCTTTTTCTTGTTTTTATGTAAAACTAAGAGCATTCTTTTGAGACCTCTATTCTTTCCTAAAATAAATATGTAACACTATAAATTTCTATCTAAATACCAGTTTACCTGCATCCCACAGTTTTGTCATGTTGTGTTTTTCATCTTCATCAAATTCAGAATGATCTCTAAATTCCTGTGATTTCTTCCCGGACTCATGTGTTGTCTAATTTCAAATATTTGAGAATTATTTTTCCAGAACATTTCTGTTTCCTCATGTCTAATTTAACTTCATTTTGCTCAGAGATTATACTCTGTAAATATTTTATCATTCTATGTTTATTTAAATTTTGGGGGTGTCGGTAATGTTATGTAGACTACGTTTTTACTTGAAAGAATACAAATTCTGCTGGTGCCCTGTGCTAATATACTTCTCTTCAATCAACTTCATCTGGTTATTCATATAGATGCCCCAGATCCCCTTTGCTCAGGGTTCGTGTGGTATACTTCTTTTCCATTCTTTTACCCTACCTTTTACTTTATATTTAAGTAGTAGTAAGCATCGGACAGTTAAATCTTGCTTTTTTTTTTAATACAGTCTGACCATTATACCTTTGATTTGGAGTTTGATTCTTTATATTTAATTAGTGATGTAGATGGATTATAGCTTCCTTCATGCTATTTGCTTTCTTTTAATGCCATCTGTTCTTTGCTCTCTTTTTTTGCTTTACTTTCCCAACTTTTTTTTTTTTCATTAACTGAGCATTTCCTATGATTCTGTTCGGGCTCTGTTATTTGTTTACTATTTGTTAATCTCTTTTATTTTCATGTAGTGATTAGTTTTTCTAGGGCTATTCTTTTTTTTTTTTTTTTAAGATTTTTATTTATTTATTTATTTGACAGACAGAGATCACAAGTAGGCAGAGAGGCAGGTGGAGAGAGAGAGGAAGGGAAGCAGGCTCCCTGTTGAGCAGAGAGCCTGATGCGGGGCTCGATCCCAGGACCTTGAGACCATGACCTGAGCCGAAAGCAGAGGCTCAACCTACTAGCCACCCAGGCACTCCATAGGGCTATTCATTTTTAATCTATTAACAATCTATCTTCACGTGATATTGCATCAGATCACATATTGTATAAAAACCTTGCAGATACACACTTCCACTTCTACCATCCTGGCTGCCATGCTGTCACTTCATATATTTTTCCTCCTATATAAGTTCTAACTCCACAAAACAGGGATAACGTGTTTTTTTCCCTCCCCTTTCTATTTCATTGCATTTATTTATTTTTCTATTAAATAATTATTTTTATTTACATATATTATTTGCCCCAGGGGTCCAGGTCTGTGAAGCATCAGGTTTACACACTTTACAGTACTCACCACATCACATACCCTCCCAAATGTCCATAACCCAACCACCCTCTCCATACCCCCTTTCCCCCCAGCAACCCTCAGTTTGTTTCCTGAGATTAAGGGTCTCTTATGCTTTGTCTCCCTCTCCAGTCCCATCTTGTTTCATTTATTTCCCTCCCCACCCTCCACAAGCCCCCACCCTTCCTCTCAAATTCCTCATATCAGGGAAAGCATACAGTAATTGTCTTTCTCTGATTGACTTATTTCGCTCAGCATAATACCCTCTAGTTTCATCCACATTGCTGCAAATGGCAAGATTTCATTTCTTTTGATGGCTGCATAGTATTCCATTCAATTGTCCTTTAGCATTATTTAGAATTATAATGAAGAAAGGGAGATACACAAAAACTATATGATTTATTAACTTTAAAATTTATCTGTTAAGGCATGACCTTGCATTATAATTAATTTAGCGCAGTTACCTTCACCATCCTCATCTTCAACTTTCATAACTTAGAAAAATTTTGAGGGGCCCTTTATTTTTTATTTATCATTAATTATTTTACTTTATTTATTTTGGGGGGGCAGAGACAGAGGGAGAGGAAGAAAAATCTTAGGCAGACTCCCCAATAAGCATGGAGACCCATGAGTCCAATCTGAGGACCCTGACATCATTGACCTGAGCCAAAATCAAGAGTCAGACACTTAACTGATGGAGCCACCAAGGTGCGCCAATGAAAGGCCCTTTTAAAACAATGGTCGTGGGACACCTGGGTGGTTCAGTTGGTTAAGCGGCTGCCTTGGGCTCAGGTCATAATCCCAGCGTCCTGGGATTGAGTCCTGCATTGGGCTCCTTGCTCAGCGGGGAGCCTGCTTCTCCCTCTGCCTCTGCCTGCTACTCTCTCTGCCTGTGCTCACTCTCTCTGACAAATAAATAAATAAAATCTTTAAAAAAAATAAAATAAACAATGGTTGTTGATAGTACTTTTGATTGTGCATCCCAACAGATAAAACACCATAAATATGAACTCTTAGATTTTTGGTCATTCACATTGCTACATGTATACAGTATTTTTGTCACTACTTACATACATAAGAAAAGAAACTCTGAAGGATGAGAAAAATAGAAATACAATTCTAATATTTTCTTCTAAAAACTCAAAATGAATCATCTTTGCATCTGTAAGATGTGTATTTACCCATGATAGAAAATACTCAGAAAATACTATAAAATATAACATGGACAGACAAGGTAACACACTTACTGAGTCGGCATATGGAAACTCAGAAAGGCACAAAGCTCTTATTCACATCTTATACATAAGGAAACAGGTTCAGATAGGCAAGATCAAGGAAAAGGTAAACAGAAGAGTCCAATATAAATGCAAGTCTGCTCATCCTGATTGTAATTAATTTGCCTTTGTACCACTGAGATTAAGGGTCTCTTATGCTTTGTCTCCCTCTCCGGTCCCATCTTGTTTAATTTATTTCCCTCCCCACCCTCCACAAGCCCCCACCCTTCCTCTCAAATTCCTCATATCAGGAAAATTTCCATTTTCCTTTGGAAATGGTATTTCCTGCCAGATACATATGGGCGACATTGTCAAGTAGCCTAATAACTACCATTAACTCAAAAATCCTCCAAAATATAACTAAAACCTTAGTTACCAAAATAAATCACATAAAATATTTTATTAAATGAATGCTGGTTAATGATAACAATTATAACCGTATCAGAATATACAGAGATGACACTTAATCCTGTGTTTCTATACCACCTGCTTTTTTAATTCTCTCTTTCATTTTAGGTATGAGGAAAAATGAAGTCAGGGGGAATTAACTTTGCATTCCCACTTAATGAAGAGAGGTTTAGGGGGGAAAGTAGGCCTAAGAAAATGGCATATGGAAATGGGTAGGAGGAGGGAGGGAGAGCATTTGGAGAATAGAAGAATCTTTGGGGGAGTCCCAAATCCCAGCTTCTATCCACCAAATAATCATATACAGCAGACAGTGAAAGACTGGACCAGATTCAGTCACTGACCTGGAGATGAAATTCTCCATTTTCCATTATCAACTCAGCCAGAAATCCACTCCCCCTGGAGCCATACTTAGTCAACTTGCTATCTCCCTGTCCCCTGCCTGGTTCATAAACACGGATACAGGCATGGAGGTGCACAAACCCAGCACTCTATTCCCAAAGGGCAAACTATTTTTATACAGCATCAAGCAGAGTGCAGGGGCCAGAAATGGTTGTAGTAAATAAAATAACAATATTAAATCCTGTTCGCAGTCCTGTGAGTGATGGGTAGAAGGAGATAAGAAGAGAAGGCGAAGAATCGGGACTGAAAATCTTCAGCCTGCTGGCTAGAGTAAAGTAAATGCATTTTGGGAGGATGCATTTGGAGGTAGGAGAAAGAGCCTGGGTTTCCACAGAGAAAAGACTTGAGTTGATATTCCTGGTTATACCACTCACTTCCTGTCTAGATTTTTAACCTATCAACTTAGCTTTACTGCCTCAGTTCCTTGACTTTCCAAATGGGAATGCACCAAGTGATGCCACTGCAGAGTTGTTCTGGATATAATGGGAGAATAAACAGGAGAGTGTTCGGTTTTCACACTTACCATTTACTCTCTACTCATTCTCCAGGGTCAGGGCTAAGTCACTCTTCTCAGAATCTGATCATTGTGTTAGCTTCATCTACAGTGACCATCCCCTTTTCCAAAATCCTTTAGAACAGCTAGTAGCCACATTAGAAAGAATGAAATAAAATTAATGAAATTAATTATGATAATATCTTATTAAATTCTGTTGAAAATGTGTCATTTCAGCAGATGACTAATATAAACATTATTATGGACGTTTTGCATCTCTTTCCCATACTCTATCTTCCATATACAGTGTGTATGTTACATGAAGAGCACGTATCATTTCACACCAGCCGTATTTCTAGATCTCCATTTCTCAACCACCACATGTGGCCAGCTACTGCTACTTTCAAGAACTAGGGCAAGAGAAGACACCTTCCCTCTTCTTCGTGACCTGGAAGCTTTCCAAACAGTACCCATGAGTGGCAACAGCTCATTTTTGGAGTTTTAGTCATTGTAACTCTATTTTCTGATAGCTGGGGGTCAAACAGCAGCTTGAAAACCGGAGGGAGTAGAATGTAGGACTTAACCTTGAAAGGTTATTTTAGCCTTGATTCAGTGCCCCATGGATGTGTTAGGGGCACCCTCAGTCCCTCAGATAAATAAAGCTGGGAAGACAGTGAGCCAGACCAGCACGGAACCCCACTGCACTTCTTTCACGATGCAATGAAGTCCGGGAGCTGGAATGCGGCTGGATTCCAAGGGATTCTGTTTGTGCAGCATGAATGCAGATATGTCCGAGTGTATAAGACCCTTGCTCAGTCGGCCGTGTCCTAGATCTGGCAGGCTCACTAAGGCATGGAGGATTATGCAGTTTAAATTGGATGAGAGGGTGATGGTTGTTAAGAAATATCATCGACAATGACAAAAATCAAAACCAAAAATAAAACAGAGACTCCCCCACTCGCCAATGAAATAACATGCTATCTTGGGACTCTAGACGAGGCCAAAGATCTAGAACCTGACAGTCTCCATTGAATCCGTTAATCCTGATGTTTCATAACTATTAATGTGTAGAAAAGGTGCCTGTATATTTGCAAAATCAAACCCCCTTGGAGGAGTCTGGATTTCCCTATGTTTCTGCAAAGACCTGTGGGTGAGGTTCAGACCGATGATAATTCAGTAGGCAGTCAAGGCCCACCAGTCTTATCAAAGGTAGATGGCAATTTCCCAGGAGACAGATGTTTGCACATGAATTCTGGGCACAGTCCAATAGGATCACAACTTAGAGGGGTGTTTGTTTACAGAGGAGAAATGCAGCTCAAACTCCACTAGACACTCAGAGAGCATTGGAATATCAACATAGCTCTCCAGGAGCACATGCAACCCAGTTTGAGCTTGCGAAGAACAGGCTTTAACTATTCCAACTTGAAAATAATGCATGCTGCAAGCCCTAAAAATGGGTTGGAAAAACACCTCCCTGTCTCTTCCAAGCTTCCAAGCTACATTTGTGAAAACAGCAAGAGGAACAAGGAACTGAGTCTGATTCTGGCTCAGTGATCAAGGGACCTTGCAGCTGGTCTTATCTATAAAATGTCAATGAGAAATGAAGGGTCCTTTGCTCAGAGAACCCCTTGGCTGCCTTCAAAGAAGATCTGCAAAGCAGGCAGGACACATCTTGACCTATCCTCAGTGACCTGTCAGGTTTTTGGGGAACAGCCATTGCTGAAGCACTTTTTTTTTTTTAAAGATTTCATTTATTTATTTGAGAGAAAAAGAGTGTGTGCACATGCACAAATGAGCAGTGTTGGGCTGAGGGGCAGAGGATGAGGGAGAAACACTCCCTAATGAGCAGGGAACCCAATGTGGGACTCAATCCCAGGGTGCTGGAACACTTATTGGGCCTTATTCTAGCACTCAGGTTCATTTCAGTTTACAGGCAGTTTTTTTTTTTTTTGTTTTTAAAGATTTTATTTATCTATTTGACAGAGAGAGACACAGGGAGAGAAGGAGTGGGTGAGGGAGAAGCAGGCTTCCCACTGAGCAGGGAGCCCGACATGGGGCTCGATCCCAGGACCCCAGGACCATGACCTGAGCCGAAGGCAGTCACCTAATGACCAAGCCACCCAGGAGCCCCTACAGGTAACTTTTTTTTTTTTTTTAACAGAGTGAATTGTAAAACAAATAAACAAACATTTCTCCTCTCACTCATTTTCTTTACCTTCCTCACTGTATATGGGGGAAAAAAAGGTAACACTGTTCAACTATTTTCCACTGTTCAACTAGTTCATAACCCACATGAATACACCAAGCAGAAAACAGGTTCTGGTTGCTCATTATGTGTTGGATTGCCTAACTTTTGTATCCTGAAAAAAAGAGGAAAAAGAAGATTGGATGAATTCAGGTGTGTCGATATTTTTCATTCATTCACTCGACACTTACTAAATGCATGCTTTGTGCCAGATGATACCCTAGGTTTTGGGTTTTAATTCTCAACCCAACATTTAAAAACCATGAGGTCTAGGTCACTTTCTGAATCTTAATTCCCTTGACAATGAGGTAACACACAATCTGATTTTATCAAATGCTGGATTGAGAATTAAGGATATCAGGAATGATGACAAGAGGAAATATTTTTAATCTTCACCCAGTTCCCTAAACTAAATATTGTTGGGCCAACTACACATATGAGGAAAGCAAGACTCAGAGAGACAAAGCAATCTGGCCCAGCTGAACTAATGGCAGAGGTAGGATTTGAACCAGTTCATTGGGCTCCAATGATTATATTCTTTGTCATCATGTAAAATTCTTAGTTTTTTCTTAAGATTTTATGTATGTATTTATTTGAGACAGAGAAAGAGAGAGAGAGAGAGAGAGTGCACAAGCAGTGGGGAGTGGCAGAGGGAAAGGGAGAAGTAGACACCCTGCTGAGCAAGGAGCCAGATGCGGGGCTCAATCCCAGAACCCTGAGATCATGACCTGAGCCAAAGGCAGACACTTAACTAACGGAGCCACCCAGCCACCCTGTGAAATTATTTACAACCACAGGACTATTCTTCTGTGATTCTTTATGATATAGCTGATTTCATATGCCAACCCTAAAAATCTCTATGGGATCTCAGAAGCTTTGTGACTTATATGAAAACCAGCTTTTAGAAGGTTAAAGATGATCTGTAGGCTAGAAAATGGATCATTATCATCCTTGGGCCCAGGTCATTGGAAAAGTGGCTGCCGTGGAGCTGGGACCCAGGCATCCCAGTTTGTGCCGCACCTGGCTCTGGGTCTGTAGCTCCTGGACGTGATGCATCAGGCTGCCACATTGCTGGTGTAGGTCTCAAATATGGAGAGCCCATATTTGAGTGTGGAGTCACTGGCTAGCAGATATGAGAGGTACTCTGAGATGCTTTTGTTTAACCTTCTCTAAATTGAGGCCCACAGAGGTTAAATAACGCCTTTAAGACCCTTGCGAGTCAAAGTTCTCCGGAGTAACAGAATTTATTACATATATGAATTGGCTCATGTGATGATAGAAGCCGACCAGTCCCAAGATTTTGCAGAGCAATCTGGCAAGCCAGAGACCCAAGAGATCAGATAGTGCTGAAGTCCAAATCTGAAAGCTGAGAACTGGGAGAGTTCGTGCTTCACTTGGAGTCTGAAGGCAAGAAAAAAGCTGTGTCCCAATTGGGAAGCAGTTAGGCAGGAAAAATTGTCTCTTATTGAGGAGACTGAATTAACCTTTTTGTTCTATTCAGTTCTTCAACTGAATAGAATAAGGCCCACCTTTATTAAAGAGAACAATCTGCTTTACCCAGTCCACTAATTTAAATATTAATCTTACCCAAAAACACCCTCAGAGAAATACCCGGAATAATATTTGACCAAATATTTGGGCACAATGTGGCCCAGTCAAGATGACACATAAAATTAACCATCACTGGGTCAGACCATTGAATAAGTAGAAAACACACAGGAGAAGTTAGGCCTCTGGATTTAATTCTTGGGTTCTTTCCTTTTACATGCTGATTTCATAGATCTTTCAACATATTGATTAGACATAGACATCCATGTACTTCAAAGAAACCAATATACCAAAGAAACTGGTACTGATCATAGCATGGGAAAATGATATGCAGGTTATTATCAACTGTTTTATTGATATTTTCAACACATAAATACTCAAATTATGCTGTGTAGTCTACTGGAGAGAGAGAAAAAGACAAAAAAAAAAATCTAGTGCCCATTTCTTAACCACGTACACTTTCTCCTATTCTTTGTGATGCTTGTGAGTTTGGGCATGTAAAGTTAAAAAAAATCAATTTTTACTATCTTTGGTGATGTTTAATAACATCATTAAAATATTTCAAAATTAACTGTGATCGTTGAATCATAAAATGTGTAAGGTTCAGCAGTATTGAACAATCTCTCTGATAAAGTATTCTGGGATTCTCAAACAACCCTGAGAAAAATGTAAGGAAAATATTATCTCCATGTTGAAGGTGAAAATACAGTTCTAAGAAGTTGCTGGGGTAAGACACCAATAAGACACACTCAGGGTAAACATCCTGAGTGTGCCAGTGCTTTCCAGGTGAAAGTTTTAGAAATTATTTAAAATTTAAAATTGTGTGTGTGCGTGTATATGTGTGTGTGTGCGTGTATGTGTGTGTGTGTGTGTGTGTTTTCCTAAGAAAGTCTAATGTCCAGATATGACTAGGGTCAATTGGGCTGGTTTTGTGGACATTTATTGTCTTCTCCATATTTCTAGTAATAGCATCCCAGTTTTCTTTGGAAGAATCCTTTTCTCCTTTAATCCATCTGGTTGAGATAATATGGGGCATTTCCAGGATCTGAAGCATCAGAGGACGAAGATGGAGATTCCACAATGGAGCACAATCTTACCCCAGCCAGGTGGACACAATCTGAGAATCCTGATGTCAGCTTTTGGAAGAGTTAGCACTCATCGTCTGGTTCCATGTAGAGAAAGTCTACCTGAGCATTTAGCCAACTCAGAAGGAGAAAGAACTGAAAGAAGCAGGGTGAGTCCTGATGACAGGAAGCCAAACCCAAAGCAAATTCCATGAGCTTTTCAGTTCCACGAACCAACAAATTTCTTTCTTTGCTTCAGCCAGTTTCATATGAGTTTCTTGTCATTTACAAGCAAGAGAGTGCTAATTGATAGAGCGAGTTTGATTAACTACTCCCATTCAAAGCCCATCTGAAGTTAAAGTAGCCCCCTGGAGTGTGTGGTGATCCTGCAAGATGATTAGCATGGAAAAGTATATAGCTTGGTTGTATCATGGTCTGATTATTTAACAGTGTTATTATCAACAAGATCTAACACAGGCAAATGTCCTAGCAGAGAAAAACAGTGACTAAATTCATTAACCATGGCTTTGTTTACCCTTTCCTTGTTCAATCAAACAGACATTAATTTGTTTCTTGGGATACATGTCCCTAGTAAAACCTTTGGTGCCTACATATCAAGGAAAGAGGCTTAGATATCTCTGAATTTCCAGATTCCATAGATATTATATTTCTCAGAAGCAGTAGCAGGGACCCAGGCTCTGTAAACAATTTTCTGTGCAGACATCTGTAATAAAACACAAAGAATGATAAAAGTTGAGCAGTGCTTGACCTTCAGGGTAGAAAGGTAAAAGCACCCTTAATTCACAATTTAGATAATTCTTTCTATTTGATCTTGCCATCAGACAGGCATGCTTTTATCTCTAACATCTACAGAGGGCCTTCACCTGTCTCAGGAAGGGAACATGCAGAGCGGACACGTAGGTTTCATCTCCTGTGACAAATCTAACTGATTGGTAGTTGTTGCCTAGAGGGCTGTGCTATAAAGTGTTTTGGGGGTATTGTGGGAGAGGGTTTCATGATCAGTTAGCAATGGCTGCCCCAGGCAAGAGACGAACAAGAGGTAACAAGGGGGAGACACCAAGAGATATTGACAATTTAAGAATATCTGGTGGTTTGAAGCAAAATACAGATTAATCGGCTAACCTCAAGCTAATTGAAATAGAAAGAAATTATAAATGGTAACAAAAAGATACCTTTCTTTCATAAAATAACCAACCATACATTCTCAAAAACAGTAACCCTGAAACTGGGGAGGGGGCAAGGCATTTATATGCTAGCTTGCTATCACTTTGGACTCAAGGAGCTGAGGACCCAGTCTCTGTGTTACAGTTTTGCAAAAACGTAACATAGCATGACTGAGCACAGAAGAACCCAGCAATTAAGAATGCAGACTTAAAGTCTTGGCTTCCAAGCCAGACTTCAGCTCTTGCAACTGTATGTTTGTAAGCAAATCATTCTACCTCACGGATCCTGGGTTTCTTCATCTACAAAAGATCAGAGCAACCTATCAGCCAGGATTCTGTTGCCATAGATAGCCTGAGTCACAGCTTTTTGGTGAAGTGTATTTTAATTTCTTTAATTTATTAAATTTAACAGTATTTCTGAAGTGCTTAGCAAACTTTCTGGTGCAGTATAAGTATAAAACAAGGGACAAGTAAAAGCAACAAAGAGAAATGCCAGCACAACTGGTGTCATTTCGTCTAACCCAATCAGTGAAGTAACTCATTCAGAACGTGTTATGTATGGAGTTTTCATGGTGTGGGAGAAGCATATGTGATTGGGGTGTTGGGAAGGTTTCCCACTTTAAAAAACAAAAATTTATTAAAGATTTTTATTTATTTTTGGCAGAAGGAGGGATCACAAGCAGACAGAACAGCAGGCAGAGATGGGGGAGCAGGTCCCCTGCTGAGAAGAAAACTTGATGCAGGGCTTGATCTCAGGACCCTGAGATCATGACCTGAGCTGAAGGCAGGGGTTTAACCCACTGAGCCACCCAGAAATCCCTAAAAAACAAATATAGAAAAAATATTTCTCTCCCTTGTATTATCTCTTTGCCTTGGAAGGCATCTACTTAGAGGTAGTGGGAAATCATGGTTAAGTACATTGAATTGTGAGCTCAATTATAGGAATTCAAATACTACTTTGATATTTACTAGTTCTTTTCTCATTGAGGATGATAATCATAGCATCTACCTGCTGGAATTTCTGTGAAAACTATATGGGTTACTACTTGGAAAGCAGTTAGAGAAACGTCTGGCCCAAAGTAAGCACTCAATAAATGCTGTTATTAATAATTATATAATTCCTTTTTGGAGGTATTAGCATTTGTAAGCATGGTGCTCATTGATTGATGTTTACAGCATGCCAA
Organism: Mustela nigripes; assembly: GCF_022355385.1. NCBI lineage: Eukaryota > Metazoa > Chordata > Mammalia > Carnivora > Mustelidae > Mustela > Mustela nigripes. The sequence continues at coordinate 14,752,711 of NC_081565.1, forward strand.
TCTTCATGATAAATGCTTATCTCATTTAATCATTACAACAAACCTCATTGGGATACATGTTACTTCCTAATGAGACTCTCTGTTCCCAAGGGGAATGGTCTGTTCATTGCTATAGACGGGATGTCTGGTTCAGAGAAGGTGCTCAATAAAAGTTCTGGATAAGTGATTGGATCTTCATTTGCCAAATGAGGACACTGAGGCTTGCAGAGATTAATTTATATGTGTGTAATTTTCTTAATGAGGCTTACTATGTGTCTTGCCCAGACGTGGTGATGCCGGGTTTAGGCTCAAAGTCTGTTTGACTCCAAAGTCTGTTTGACTCCAAAGTCTGTTTCTCATATCCACTATGCTCACTGACATGAAAAAGATTAATGTCTATTCACACCTCAGAAAAAATTATGTCACCAGATCAGAGGACGATCTTATTGAGAGCAAGCTGTGGGGCCAATGTGAACTCATTTTCACATCTCCCAACCCCAATAATCATAGTTATCCAGATGGAATTAACTTTGAAATTATATATCAACAGGGTAAGACTTTATACAGAAGTCACTCAATGAAATAGCTTCACAAGCTGAGTGGGAGGGATTTCTCATTCTCTAGGCTGAGAGGTATTTATGAATGGATATGAGGTAGGCTATCGGGGTTGAGATGTAGTAGAGGAATGCCCAGATGTTTAACCCCACGAGCTATTGCTGCCTGATCAAGCAACATCAGAGCTGAAAGGAAAGTTATAGAGATGATTTGATCTAAGTACCTACCTTATAGATTATGTTATTTTTCTAATGTTGTGCAACAAGTTCCCACAAATTTAGTGCCTTAAAAAACACATATTTATTGCTTCACAGTTTCTGTAGGTCAGACGTCCAGGTGTGGAGTAACTGGATTCTTCACTCAGGGTCTCATGAGATCATGAGATTGCAACCAAGGAGCCAGGGCTATGATTGTTACCTAGTGACTGGTGTCCTCTTCCAAGCTCACAGTTGTAGACAGAATCCATTTCCTTGTAGTTGTAGGACTGAGGTTCTGTTTTCTTGCTAGCTGTCATGTAGGGACTTCTTTAATCTCCTAGAGAACATCCATTGTTCTCTACTATATAGTATTACATCATCACAAAAGGGATAACTGATCATATTCACAGGTTTCTACCCACACTGAAAAGAGAAGGGATTATACAAAGACAAGGGTCACTGGGGGTCAACCTAGAATTCTGCCTATCACATACATTGAGAACACAGACTCTGAAGGACAAATGGACTTAGTTTGTCTGGGTGTGGGGCTTACTAGAGACAGAACTGGATTAATGGCTATTCATCTGGCTCCAAGTTCATCTCTCTACTTTGGTCTCTATAAATTAAATATTTCAAAGTTCTCCATTTGAAACTCAATCATCTTGATTTATAATGCTATATTAGTCAGGATACATTTGGTAGCAAGTGACAAAAACTCTAATCAAACTGACTTTGATGGCAAGAAACATTGTTGGTTTATAGGGTCAACCACCTATCTATGACTTCAGACATCTCTGGATCTATTCTGTAGTTAGGTGTTCCTTCTTACAATAATAGTACTTCTTATTGCTTTCTTCCCAGTTGGTTCTCCTCACTGTGATGGCAAAGGTAATTGCCAGAACTCCAGGCTTGAAAGTATGTGCGTTATTGTTATTTTGCTTTTAGGAGTACTTTTTAATCATGATGCCAGTAAATGTTCTGGGGTTGACTCATTGTACCAATCTGTGTCTATACCCATCTCTAAACTGATCACAGTGATTCTTGGTATAGAACACCCAGCTTTGATCAAGGGGGTAGAAGCAGCATCTCTTGAATCAAATGTACTGAGAAACTTAGAAGGCTGATTTCCCAAAGAAAAATAAAGGTGCTGTTAGCAGAAGAGGACAATAGATGTAAGGTTGCCAAAAGCTACCAATAGCCTATGTAGGGCTCCCCCTAGTGGAATGTGGAAGAGAGTGAGAGTGGGGTAGGGCAAGCCTATTGGAAATAAGGTGTCAAAAGAGAACAGAGTGGAATAAACTGATCATGAAACCACCAAAAGCATGTTTAATAGAGAAACAAAAGAACAAAGTAACCAGATTCTATGAGTTTGAATACCTGGGTTAAAGTCATGGGTCCGTGATTGCAAAATATTACTCTTCTGCAAGTCATACTTTTTCTATAAAGTGGGGTTTCCTGCCCTGCCTAGCTCATCTTTCAGTTATCGCAGAAATGTAAGTCTCCTAAAAACAAAGTAGAACAACGGAGAAACCATATGAGATTTCAGAAGGGCTTACAAATGCTGAATTATTAATTCAAGTAGAAGATTGAAATTGCAATAGAGATCGTCCTTGAGCCTAAGCCAGTAGGGTAGTATTTTTATGGACATCTTTTCTAAAATCCTTCTTAGAAATCATATGCCACCAGGGTAATGACCTAGGCAAGCTAAGGCCTAAGGAAGCTGGAACTTTGGCAGCATGAGAGGGAGAGAGAGGACAGAGAGAGAGAAAGAGAGAGAGAGAGAAAGAGAGAGAGAGAGAGATGACCAGGAAAACCAGTATGCATGTGTTCATGTCCAGAAGCATGCCTTCTAATGGCTGGGGGAGGCTGTGAGGGACCAGGAAGGGTTCGACTCCCAGGAAAGGTATTAGTAGGTAATGGCAAGGCTCCAGAATATTAGTGTGTTTGTTGGAAGAACGTAGTCAATAGTTGGGGACACTAACATCAAGGTTCACTTATGCAAGTAAACATCAAAGGCAGAAAGTAAAGAGTATCAATATAATTAAAGATTGATAGGCTTATGTAGAACTCCTAAATTCCTATTTATTCAATAAATGTTTAGGGTGGTCTCCTCCCCCATAAAGGGTTCAGTAGCACAGTGACTATGGGCTTGGAGTCTGTATCAGGATGGCTTGAGTTTGAATCCTGGCTCTGCTCTGTGATATTGGGCAATTTGTTTACTCTTCTCAGTGGTCCTTATCTGAAAATGGGAGTAATAATCACAATAATAGTACTGATATCAAGGACTGTTTACAGGATGAAAAGAAACAGTGTTTGTGGAGCACACAGAGTGGCCTCTGGGACATAGGGATAGGCTAATACATGTTCACTAGATTTAAGTGTACTGAGATCTCATCATGAAGATATATTTTTTGTGCCCATAATTTTTAGTTTTAGCTCAGGAAACATATGAAACAAATACCACCAATAACTTTAATCACAATGATGATACATGTTATGAAAGAGGCATTCAGAGTTGTGAGAGAACTGGTAGCAGGGGACCTTGGTCTAGGGTCAGGGAATTGACATTTACCCTGATTCTTCAAGAATCAAGAGCAAGCAGAACTTGACTAGCAATGGAAAGTGGCTTCTGGCAGAGGCAACAGCTACCACAAAGTCGTAGGGGATTAAAAACAAACAAACTGTAAACTCCAGTAATTTGAAGGAGGTGGTCAGTATGGTTGGAGTGAAGGCTGAGACATAATATTAGAGAGAAGGATCATGCACAGCCTTGTACAGTTCATGATAAAATTTGTTTTATCCTAATTGAATTGGTAGAGGATATAGCATGTAAACTAAATATTTAAGAATGGGTCAGATTGGGTCATGCAGAAGTGAAGGGTTGCTGGAGAAGGAGAGAGAGAGAGAGAAACAGAAAGAGAGAAAGAGAGGGAGAGAGAGAATACTAAATGACATATGACATTTTTATTCAATTAGGAGATACTCATAAAAAACCTAGATGAGAGACGTGGAAGGCTTTAATGTTGCTCATACATAGTAATCACTCAATAAATATTAGTTCTTATTAAGGCAACTGATTTTAAAACAAAATAAAAATAGCTCTTGATAGGTATAAAATATTATACTTCATACAGAAGCAAACTTTCTCTCCTCTTAGCTCTTGAAGCATGTCCTATAGACCCTGCATAAACCAGCTATATTCTATGGTGCATTGTGATTATTTAGGGATAAGTATGGCTTGGCAATGGACTTCAGGCTCCTAGAAAACAGAGCCTAGAAAAGATATATTTTTGAATCTTTTACACAACGTCACCTTCAGTCGGCCCTTAACAAATATGGGCTTCTTTCTGCAGGTGTTCAGTTGGTTCTGAACCCAAAGCACCCCAGATTAAGGGATTTTAACTCCTTTGAGATTTGACAGAAGTAGTAAACTTCAGCTTTTGAGGCAGCGGCAGGTGGCTCAGAGTCCTGCACAAGTAGGTTTAAATCTTATCTTTATTTAAGGAAAGGGAAGTGGAACCCCCATTTCGTCACTGAACATTTATCTATATTTCTTGTCTATTTATAGAAAAAAGGTGGTTTACTTACTTTTTGGTTTGTCTATTCCAACTTCTTAAGCCCAAACCTGTATGAAGTAACCTACAAAATCTAAGGTCAGGCTAGAGACCAGAAAAGTTATATTCTTTAGAGGTTCTAAAGCTGGCGTCCAGGTGTGGACACTTATGAAAGAGACTGGCAAAAAGGGATTTTATGAGATTCAGTGCAAAATTTTGTGGAAATTTTTGTAAGTATATGTTTCATAAGAGGGAGGGTCTATAGTACTTGTGAGGTTCTAACAAAGGTCTGCAACTCTAAAAATATGACCCAACATTCACCAAATCATCATGTTGGGAAGACTAGAAAGGAATCATCACATTGTCTCATCACATGCCCTTGGGAAAAGGTTCCATTCTAGTATCACTCAAGATCTACAATCGGGAAGTTCTTTCTTAAGTCTACACTAATCCTTTGGCACCTCTTCCCCATGCAAGCCCTTGGTAAATTTAGTGGAAATAGCAAACAGCTGCTCACCAACACCCACCCCAAAGAAAGAACA
>NC_081565.1:14757937-14806862 GCF_022355385.1 Mustela nigripes
AAGAAGAAGAAGAAGAAGAAGAAGAAGAAGAAGAAGAAGAAGAAGAAAAGAAGGAGAAAGAGAAGGAGAACAGGAGGAGGAGGAGGAGAAAGAAGAAACAGCAAAGTAAGCAAACGTACAGAATATGCACTGCGTGAGAATTTAGATTCATTGCTGCTTCTGGGAGAGGCCCCGCGTCAGCAACCGGAGCCTGCACCTCAGGTTAAATTTGGAGTCTTTGGTTCTCTGTATTAATGCCTTAGCGCCCATACCCTCACCCCTTCTCTGCCTCTGGTGGTATCGAGAGAACTTTGCGTCCCATTAGCTTCTCGCTCCTACATCCTGCCCACGTAGAGAAGCACTTGCTTAATTCCGGGAGGTTACGTGGGCTCACGCCTACACAGACAGAGAAACAAACAGTCTTAAATACTCTTAGAGAGGCGCACGGATACAAATGGACCCACACAGTCACCTCCCCAGACAAAACCACACTCGGATAGATACACACAGAATCACTAGCACCCGCATACCCAGCAACACTCAGATACTCGCGACGCACACAGCTACAGACAAGCTTAAGACACCAGGAATCGGGGTTTGCGCACACACACCGCACACAGTCCCTTTGGGTGCTCATATACGGACACAAGCCACCCTATCCCCAGACCCACGAGACTCCCCAGAGGTTCAGCCTCAGCCCACCCAGGCCGCCCCTCCCTCGGAGAAGGCCTTCTTCTCTCCTCCTCTTCCTTCTCCTCCTCCGCCTAAAGATGTACAAAACACTCCTCAGAATAAACCCAGGCTCTTTGCTCCTCCCTCCCCGCCCCCCGACAGCCGCTCCCCCATTCATTTTCGCCCGTCGCCGGGTAAGTCCCTCCCCCCGCGTAGCCCGGCCTCCTCTGCTCCCAGCCCGGAGACCGCGGCGCACTTGGACTTCCCTCTCCATTCGCTGGCTGCCTCGCTCCCGGTCCCCACGGCTGCGAACTGATCTGGCGCGGGGGGAGGAGGAAAGCGCAGGCGAGCGAGCGAGCGAGAGAGGGAGAGAGCGAGCGAGCCAAAGAGCAAAGCGAGAGCGAGAGAGCCGGGAGGCTGAGGGAGTAGTGACCGCCTTCCGGAGCTTGGATTCATGCCTGTCCTCGGGACCAGCGAAGGGGACTTTAAGGCTGAGTATGAGCCAGGCTGCTAGGAGCCAGGTACCCCCACGCCTGCAGTCCCCGCGCCGTTCCCGGTATGCGAGCTGGACGCCGGGTTCTCCCAAGTTCCCACCGAGCCGAATAAAAAGCGTCCTCCCGCAGCTCTCCGCCAAAGACGGACATTGACTCCAGGTAAGGCGGTGCCAGGCACAGCGCCCGGCAGCCCGGCTGCCCTTGGAGACCGCCCGGACCGCATTCGGGGCGCCCCCGCCCGCCCTGCCCCTCCCCCTCCCGGCACCCTTCGGCTCTTCCGTCGGTCGCCCCGCCGCCACCAAGTCCTCTCAGGTTCCCGGGAGGGGGAGGGCTCTGTATTCTGGGGCGCCAAGGGTTAAATGCGGGTTTTAGTAAGTGGCGTGTGTGCTCCCCGCGCGCTCCCGACATGTGTACCATGGTGGGAACTTGATGTGGTGCTAGTGTGTGTTTGCGTGTGCAGCGTCGTTTGCGTTTGATGCGTGTGTTTGTGCTGTGTATGTGTGCAGGGGAGGGGGTAAAGAGAGGTCCTATAACCTACTTATGGCGCGATGTGCGTGTGCATGCTTGTACGTATGTGTCTGTATGTGTGCGCTTATGTGTCTTCTTAATTAGGTCTCTCCAGCTTACATGGAATGGGATCCTTACTATAGGATCACGTAGCCATCGGGAAACCCGCTGTGGACTTCCTCTCGGCGCTCTGGGCTTGGGGTCTGGGGAGCATTCTAGGGATAAGGATGGCACCTTATTTAGCCCAATATTGGTATCCTTGAAGGAAAATTCCTCCAAACCACGGAGACCTGGTATACTTGGACTCACCCTTTAATATGAAAGAGAAATGGTCAAACCCCGAGGCAATGACATACTGTCACTTTAAATTCCACACTGGGCAGGATTCTGATGGGAATGTGGAGTCACTGGGTAGTGGGTGACAGAGAAAGGGAGAAGTCAGCGGTGGGCTCCTTGTGTGGGCTGGGCGAGTCTGGGATAGAGTCTACCCTACCTCTCCGTTTGCCGTCATAGGAGTAGGAGCGTAAGAGCACCTCCAGCTACTGGTGCTTTTGGGGAGGACCTGGGCAAGTTTGCATGGATCCCCCTAATGGGAAAGGAGAAGAGTCCCCAGGGACCTGCTCATCCATCATAGTTACACAAGATCTTAGAGAAAAATTCAACTAGGGGCAGCTCTGGGTAATATGGAAGGAGATGGATGGGGCACTTCCCTAAGACATTCCTCCTTCCCTACCCTATTTCAGAGAAGCTTGGGAAGCCCCAGAAGAATCTGTTCTTAAACTGTGCCTCCTCAAGGCTCTACTAGAGTTAGGAGGAAAATGGAGAACAGAGAGATTGTGTGTGTGTATGTGTGTGTGTGTGTGTGCGTGCGCGTGTTTCATTACTGAGGGAGATCTACAAGGGTGGTGGGTGGGGAACTCATGGCAGAATGTGGCGGTAATTGACTTAAACTGCTGTCGATTTGTACCTCACATCTCTTGCTTGGCTCCAAAATACTGCCAAGGGCACAGGGTCTATGTGGAGAATGTCAGTAAGGAAGACAGTTTGAGTCAAGTCCCTCTTTCCTCTTTCCTCCACCTCCTAGGAGGCTCTCCTGGTAAGTCCCTGGGCTACCCTGGCTAGGTACAGCTAGGTTTGGACTCTGGGGCCAGCCATTGATTTGATTCCCGGATGCCTCTTAAAGGCTTGCCCTACTCAGCAAAAAATGCTGAGTTTTACTGCTGTTAGCATGGCTTCCAGACTCGGCAGCTGTTACTTTCCCAAGGTAAGAAGAGGCAGCCGTTCTGCCGTCAGGGCTGAGACGCTGGGACAGCCTGTCATGCATCCTGGCTGGCAAAGAGCCACCAAAAAGACCTCTGGGGGAAAAAGAAAAGTAGAAATATAATTGTGTTTTTAAAATTGTATGTGTGTCTGTGTGTGTGCGTGTGTGCATGCGCATGTGTGTGCCTGCGTGCGTCTGTGTGTGTATCTTCTGGAGAGACATAAAAGCAAACATGTGTTTGCAAGGACCTGCCCTGGCGGGTGGGCGATGATGTTACCTGCAGACACTCGCAGACACACGAGTCTCCAGCCAGAGGCTGATACCTCAGACTGCAGCCTTCACAGGGCCACAGGGAATCTGCTTTGAGAAACTCATGTCAGAGCAGAGCTCCCTGGTTCATTTTTGGTGGTGGGGGGGGGGAGGATGGTGAAATCAGAGGAGGAGACCCTGTGATCGGAACTGCTCTCGTTTTATCTCTTTTCCAATTCGTAGACAATTGAAGCTGGTTATTGAAGAACAGACAGGCAGGACTCTGTGGCCTAGAGAGGGGGAGGAGAATGCCATAACATTCTCTAGCAAGTTCATGGTATGCCCAGGCTAGAACCTGGGCTGCCTGACACCCCGATCAATGTCCTTTCCACGCGGCCACCCTGCCCAGGGACCGTGCTGCTCCCTATTCCCATCCAGCCACTTTGCTCCCACCTAAAACAATCGCTGTCGTCCCTCATCAGACTTCTCATTTCAGAGCTGTTCCATCTAGAAACATGACCCTGGAGAGAAAGGGTTCAATGCTTTAATCAGTGTCCCCACTAGACAGACAGACAGATACACACACACACACAGAATACACACAGGCAAAGACCCCCTACGGACTCTGACTGGGAGACAGAGCCCAGCAGAACATCTGGACTCTACCCGAGCTCTTTATTAAGGAGTACTTTGCCTTCCAGAGAGCCAAGCGTGTGCCCCTCTACTGATGCAAATACTTCAGGCAAATTAAGAGTCTTGCCCTGTGCGATGATACATCCCGCGGTCACGGGAGCATGCCCAAGCACACAGGTACACATGCACTCACACACATGTGCACACAGAGATTTAGAAACCCTCCTTACTTGCCATATTCCCCAAAAGGGAATTTCAACCTCCGCACCAAATTGTGTTCCCCTATATAAAGGCATCACCCACACGGGAAGACTGGGACTCATCATTCCAGGGAAGGGGAGAGAGAAAGCCCTGTGAGGCATGGGCTCTAGAGAAGTCAGAACCAAGCCCACGTGAAAGTGTTCCCAGACTCCCTGATGCTCATTTCGGGGTGCCGGTGATCACTGAGGAAAAAAACATGGGGGTTTCAGGCCCATCTGCAATAGAGCCTTTCCACGCAGGCTTTTCCGAGGCTGGATGGCACTTTAGCTCCCAGAAGGGGGAGCTGTGACTCCATTTTAACCAAAGAGAACAGGCTCAGATTCCAAATCATCTGTTGGGCCCCCCGTTGAGTTTCCATGGCCCAGCTCAGGCTGCGGTGAATGTATCTGGAATGGTGCAGGTGGGGACTTTAAAAACCCCTCTCCCCTGGCCAGTCCAAATAAAATGCCCGGGTGCTTGCAAAAGTTTATGCTCTTGACCCCTAAGTCTTAAATTTCTCTGGAAGGTCTTTGCCCATGGCACCTTCGGTTGTGTGAGGAGACATCCTGATTGGCATCCTCTAGCTTGTTCCCTCCCAGTTCCTTAGATGAAATCACCAGGATATAGCACCTGAACAGGCCTCTAAGGTTAGACATAACCTGCCCTTCTCTTCCCTTTGCTAAAATTCAAAGATTAACGAATCGGTCACTGAACTAACGGTAATCATATTAAAGACAAAATGGGGGTCAGGTGAAAAGGACAGATTTTCAAATGTCACTCTCCAAATAATCCCCCTGTTGTTTTCTATTCTAACCCCTTCTGCAAGGAGTACCTTTTTCCTTTCTCTCTCTCTCTCTCTCAGCGTCGGCTTCTACTTTTAAAAATCTCACTGATATTTTAACATCCAACCCAAATGACCCTTCCGAGAAGTCTTCTCAAAATCTTATTTTGGAATAAATCTCTTTCTCCCCTGTTCTCTCATATAATTTTGTCTGAGACTTTTATTTTAGCTTGGGTCTCTGTTTGCCCGATTTTATAGCTCCACGGATATATGCATGGCTTGCCCTCTTCAAAATGGTTTTGGTAAGAGCATTTTTTTTTTTTTTAAATCTTCAGGGACTAACACATAGTAGTTGCTCTATAAATGTTTGCTGTTGCATTTTGAGTCCAGACTCCATAACAGCTGTCATCTCTCTCTCTCTCTCTCTCTCACTCTTTCTCTTTTCAATAATTGTTTCAAGTTCATGCAAAACAATACAATCATGCTGCCTATACCATCAATATAGGAATGTCCATGATGATACAGATGGGTGAAATTAAGCCCTACTTGGAAGTGAACTTTGCCCTACTATGTTCCTACAATGTTTAGTTTTCTTCTCATTTAATCTTACTTTCCACCCAGTGGGGCAGGTATAGTCCTTTCATAGCAGAAGAAAATGAAACTCATGCTGGCTGGGTCCCTTGCCCAAGGTCATGTGACCAGCACAACTAGACTTAGAACCTAACTCCCCCTTTCTTCAACATTTCTGCTCTTTCTGGTGAACCACTGCGTTAATGGTAACCATTGTGGATGACCAACGGGACTGGGTTGTTCAGCGGATTTTAGTATAGCTCAGGGCACAGTATTAGCTCTTCGAAATCGATGTTCTAAAGGAGTCATGGAGCCATTTGATCAAAGAATCTCAGTGTTTTAAGGTTTCTCATTAACTAGACCCTTTTCCTTATTTGAGAACCAAGAATCCTTTCTGTGATACTCATACAACGTATCCGCTCAGTCTCATCTTTTGTACTTTTATTAACGGCGAAGTAATTATCACACAAACCCGCCTATGCTGTGGAGGGAGACCTTGGTGGATGTTTTCTCACTGTGACTCTATATCTGCCTTTTGTCTGTAAGTCTCTGAAATCATACAACACAAATATAATTCTCTTCTAATTGTCAGTTCTTCCCATATTGTGGAAGCATAATCATATGATCACTAGTATTCTCCTGCTGGAGGCCCTATTGCCACAGTCCTGTGTCCTGTAACATTTGTTTGGGTCCCTCACCAAGCTGGCTGTTGATCGCTGGGCATTTTCTGGGCGTTCTCTAGTTGATCACGCTTAGAGGGTTTAAAAGCCACAAAAGGGGGATGGTTATCTACAATTGAGTAAGGTTTAAAAGGGGCATTGATTCATCCATTTATTCAACAAATGTTTATTAGGTGATGACTATTTTTCAAGCATAGCTCTAGACCAGTGCTATCAAGTAGACCTTTCTGTGGTAATGGATATGTTCTCTGTATTGTGCAATATGGTACTCACTAAGCACATGTGACTCTGAGCACCTGAAATGTGGCTAGTGTTACTGATGAACTGAGTTTGTTTATTTGTTTGTTTATTTGTTAGTTTTTAAGATTGTATTTATTTATCTGAGAGAGAGAAAGAAAGCATAAGCCGGGGAGTGGCAGAGGGAGAGGGAGAAACAGTCCCCATTGAGCAGGGAACTGGATGCAGGGCTCTGTCCCAACACCCCAAGATCATGACCTGAGCTGAAGACAGATGCTTAACTGACTGAGCCACCCAGGTGCCCCATGAACTAAGCTTTTAATTGAATCCAATTTTAATTTTAATGTCACTAGTTATCTGTGATGAGTAGCTTCCGTATTGGGCCGCACAGATCTGGACATTGAAGATGTAGAATGAACAGGGTCCTCTTTTCGTGGAGCTCAGAGTCTTGTGGGGAGAATTGGGTAATAAATGAGTAAACAAATAGATAAGCAAAATAACTTCACGTCATAGTAAATGCCATGCAAATAATTAGGAATGTGGACGATGTGACTTTAGCTAGGGTAGCCAAGGGAGACTTCTCTGAGGGCATGCCACTGGAGCTGGTTTAGGTGAGAAGAAGCTACCCGTATGGCAGAGACAGCAAAGATAAAGTCACTGAACATGTGCAAGCTTAGGAGAGCCAAGCGATCTTGTGGCTAGAGCTCGCAAGTGAGAAAAAGAATGTCATGAGATGGAAATAAGAAAGGTAGGCGGGGCCAGATCAAAAGGCCTTGTCAAAGCTGCAGGAATAAAAAGTCTAGAATTCCACCACCATCCCCCGGCCATAAAATGCCCTTGCTTAGGGAGTGGGCAGCCCAAGGGCTTAGCTGAGAAGTGAGGAGAGATTGACAGGAGCTCAGCATCAAGTGCCCTTGACAGGTTTCCATCTTGTCCATTAAAATAATAATAATAATAATAAAGATTTATGTATTTGAGAGAGAGCATTCATGCTCACATGAAGGGGGTTGTCGGGAGGGGCAGAGGGGGAGAGAATCTGCAGCAGACTCCCCACTGAGCACAGAGCCGACGTGAGGCTCCATCTCAGGACCCTGAGATCATGATCAGAGATGAAAACAGGAGTCAGGTGCTCAACCCACTGAGCCACCCTCATCTTGTCCATTTTTAATCTGTCATTTCAATGAGTTCTTTTCACCTTAATTTCTAGTCCTGTTCTGGGTGTTGCACGCTCTGGACACCTCCAGCTCTAAAGGGAGGGGAAGAACTGGACGGGGGTTATGGATAGAAAAGGAGGAAGAGAATGAATACTTGAAGAGAAAGGTATTGAAATGAAGTTTGGTAAAATAAAGTGAAAGTTGGCATTGCCTTATCAGCAAATATTTATTGGGTATCTAGTCCCGGAAAGACCATGAATAAAGCCCCGGAAAGATCTTAGTGGAGCCAGTGAAGAATCCATCCAGGTGCTGGCATTCTAACAGAGGAGGTCTGCAAATGATCATTCATGGTAGAAGCACAAGTGTCATTTCAGAAGTCTATGAGAGGATGAGGAAGGTAAAGAGGAGAGGAAGACACCAGTGATGTGTCGAGGGGGATGACGAGGAAGAAGATGGTGGGGACCATAAGGTCTGGAGATCAAGAGGACATACCTTTTCATTGTCTATCTCCATTAATTTTAAATGTCACATAGTAAGAGCACAGGGGCTCAGGGCCCCCGATTCTAGTCCTAGCTCCTATCCTTGTATTTTTGGAACACCTTAAGAACCTATCTGCTCCAATTTGGTCTTGCCTTCTGCAAATCAAGAAGGACCAGACGGTGCCCTGCCTCACCGAAGGGATTTGCCCCAGCTTAGTGAAATACCGCATGACGAAGTTCTTGCAAGGGGACAGAGAGACAGTGCGTGTTGGCCATGCTTCATCAGAATGTTTTGATACTGTCTCAAAAATGAGCAAATCGAACAGAAGTCACACCTCAGGGCACAGACTGTGACTCCAGACACGGGGACTGAGTGGGAGTGATGTGCCACTATCGTAACTCTTCATATCAGAGCGATTAAGTGGTAGCATGAAATCCACTGTCCTCCTGGAACACAGTAGCCTAAAAAGGCTGCCTAGAAATCCATAGACAGTCCTTGTTACTGAGGGGGCCAAGAAGACAATTAAGAAGATAATGAGGCTGAGGAAAAGTGAAATTAATTTCTTTTTGTCATACGTGGGTGAGGGGGATCTTTGTATCTCAAAGGAAATGTGTTTTGGAGATTGCAGGTGACCTTAAGGAGAATAGATTGGACAAGACAGGGTGTGAGAGAGTTCGAAGGGGTGAATTACTGGGCCTGTCTGCTACCCAGTGGAGGCCACGCATGGGAATAGCAAGCTGGTACGGACACCAAATAGATCATTTGAAACAAATCGTATTCCCAGTGTGCGAAGATTTTCTCACAGGGTGTAGAGAGCCACATACAATGGTGTCTGGACCACTTTGGGAGCAGCTAAGACTGTATCCCCCTCCATGGGTGAGGAGGTAAATTCATAAGGCAATTAACAAAAGCAAGATGTAGTCGTTTTTGTGTAAATTGCAAAGGTTGAAGCTGTGGGGCTCCAAGTAAATGGCCCATCTGAACAGCCAGAACACTTTGTAAGGGTTAACCCAATACTGGCCCGGAGGGGTTTCTGAAATATAATTCATCCAGCCTTTCAAAGGTCCTGCAAACGAGCCAGGGGGAAGCTCAGTGAGAAATAATGGATCCTGGGGGTAACATGGAGTAGCCAAGCTGATTCAGATGGAGGAAGGCAGACATTTAAGACATACGGTTGCTTCCAAGCAGTCAGCTCACCTATCTCCATTCTAAGAATTAGCAGTCCACAAAAGTGGATGAAATTCTGGGGGGCTGTGGAATTCGTAGACACTCCAGAAGCCCCAAGATTAAGCTGCAGGAGCGTTCTGAGAACTGTGACAGGGACGTCTGCCTTAAGTAAGTACGTTTCAGTCTGTGGTAGTGGAGAAGCTAAATTTCTTATGGAATCTGGTGGGCTCTGAGTTTATAGACGTATGGTTGGGGGAGGACCTACAAGAGTCCTCGCTGATGGTATAAAAAACATCTGCACAGAGAGAAGGGCCATTAAAAAAAGGAAATCAGTGCTTGGGTATGTTTAGGAATGGAGGGGAAAACTCGAAAAATCGATTACCTGGCAGGAGGTGGTAATACGGTTTTTCCGCTGAAAAATTTTGGAGGCAAGACTGTCAGAGAGGAAGTGGTTCTCATCGAATGCCATTGCCAGAGATGACTGAGGCAAAGGAGGGCTGAGCAGGGTCATAAAGAATTTTATTCTAAATGCTTAGCAACGGGATAGCATCATTGAAAGTCCAGCGAAGCCTAACAAATGATTCCTGAAAATATTAGATCAGACTCAGCTTTACCTGCGCTCTCCTCTTCCTGATGTTGGGAATTATGCATTTAGGCAGAACATAGGATGGAATTTGAGGGGATTCTGGAAAGTTCTTCACCTACAGTATAGAGGTGGCTGAAATGTCACAATGACAAAGCCATGCTTGGAGTGGGAGAGTGTCTGTGCCAAGCACGTCCTATATCCTCTGTGCTATAATGGGTACTTGTTATAGATATCTTGTTGAATATTCTGAAAGAGCTCACACATGGGTGGCATCACCCTTGTTCTAGCGATGAGGAAACCAGGGCACAGCACAGTGATGTCACTTGTCTTGGGCCACCCACAGAGTCCATGATAGTGTGGAGGATTTGGACTATTTCTGTCTGACTTGAAAGTGTTGTGGTTGAAAGCTTTAATGCTGGAGTGTGAATGCCCCCTCTACCACTCTCTAGCTCTGTGACCTTAGCCAGATTACCTGATCTTTCTGCGTCAGCTTCCTCTTCTACAGAATGAAGAGGACCGTACTGACCACCATAGAGATATTGTGGGGTTTAGTGAGTTGATATGGTAAGTGTTTGAACAATGACTGGCAGACCATCAATGTTACATAAACATTATTATTTCTTCTTATTATTACTATACCCTGTTGCATTAGATTAAATGTTGCCCAGGCCGGTAGGTATGCTCTCTGGCTGGAAGTGCTCTGTAGGAGACATTACCACCAGGTTCAAGGCCTTACCTTGAAAATGAGCTTCCTCAATCATTTTTACCAATCCCCCTCCCCTAAGATGGCAATGTGAGACCAGCAGTTAGGGGAAAGATTGAGAGCCCAGGAAAAGGCATGGAAGGATATAAAATCAAAATGACTGGGGCAGATTTTGTATTCTCTATCTGTGGGTCAGAAACCAGTTATAGATAGCCATCAGAGCTGAAAGTCAACCTTCAATAGAGTCTAGATGAATTTTCTCTCACTCTTTTACTTATACATTTTTTCCTCTTCAGCATCAAAGTGTATCTAAGTTGGTTCTAGTACCTGGACCCCTGGAGCCCACATCCTTGCACTTCTGGGTTTGCTTTCCTAGGCTGTGAGACTGGGGGTTCCACAGGTGCATATGGGAGAGCATGACTGACAGCACGATGGGAGAGCATGACTGACCGCACGCTCCATGCTCTGGTGTGAACCATGTTCATCTTCCTCCTGGTGCGAACCATGTTCATCTTCCTCCTCCTCTTGGTTTCCATCTTCCTTATCAGCATCATTTGTTTTACCAAGTGCTTGTGTGTCTTAGCATGTATTCTCTCGGAACCTTCACAGTCTCACTCTAACAGTGTAACTATTCTTCCCGTTTTCCAGATGAGGACTGTGGGGCTTGGAGGTGAAAGGATTTAACCCAAGATAGGTAATAAACAATAGCAATGGGTCTCGAACTTGTATCAGCAGAGACACTGAGGATTGACATCCTTTCATTGAACTGTCCTCCCCGATTCTATCTGCCCATCTAAGGCATGGTCTGGCCCCTGGCAGCTTGGTGGCTTCCCCAAATCGAGGTTGATCATTGCCTCTTCGTTTCCATTGTCTTCGGCCAGGTCCACTGTGGCAAATCTTCAGCCATTCTGTCGCGCAGGCCCTGCCCTCACTCCCAGTCTTGTAGGCTTCTTAATGAAAGAAGCATCCATCAATCCCAGTCTTGTAGGCTCCTAAATGAGAGAGGCATCTATCTTGCATGTTCCAGGAGATGTTATAAATGGCGTCTACTGGAGGGAGGCTTCTTAAATCTCCTTAATAACCTGCATTTTGCTTTCTCTCCTTCTTTATCTGTCAGCATCGTGAATATCTTCAACCCTTCCAGGGTTTTCTGCCTGCCAACTTCATAGCCTCTTAAAATAGTAATTTAACTTCACAATGCCTCAGTAGGAAACCTTAGCTGGGTGTGTTTATTTGTACCCTTAAGTTGTGGAAGTTTAAATGCTGCTCAGACCAGGACCAGTCCTCATAGAAAAGCTACTTTCTAGCTCTGGGCCAGAGCCAAGAACCAAGATGTTACTTTTCTTTGGAATAGAATCACTAAAGGCACCTCTGGAAACAGTAGCACTTTTAAAAAGCATCTCAGGAAATGGCAGGATGGAGGTGGCGAGAATTGTTGCAGCCAGATGCTGCAAGAGAAGTGATGTGTATATATCTGATCTCTCTCTCTCTCTCTCTCTCTCTCTCTCTCTCGACACACACACACACACACACACACACACACACACACACACAGGAATATTGGTATTAAGGAGAAAAACAACACAGACAGAGAAGTTCCCCATGCTGAGAAATAAATTAATTATACGTGCACAGGTAGGTGAACAAGAAATTTTATTGAGTGTTTGGGATAAAAGAAAAAAGAAAAGAAACAACAGAACAAAGTGCATCATGGGATCTCTACAATCACTAAGGATACGGAGCACATTTTTCACTTAGAAAGCTGAATGAAGACCAGGAACATGATCCGTAAACAGGGGCTACCAACAATACCTCCCCGCGAGTTTGGCTGTGCGCATGGAGCATCCCATGAGTAAAGTACTTAGTGACAGGTCCCGGGGGCTCAATATATGGCACTCATGATGATATTTATCGACATGGGCATATTTTTGATGAGCTATTAAGTTAAAAAATATATACGTTAGGCTATATTATGCATAGCCTGCTCTTTTATAAGATGCTCCTGGATATTGGATGTGGGTTCTCTTTAGGTGAGAGGTTATGAGTGAACGTGAGTCTTTGATATTTTACGTGTATTGCCTAATATCTCTAATGCATGTGCATTCCGTGGGTAATGAATATTTTAAGTAGTAGGATGTGGGGGACCAGCGAGCAGTTATTGGTGGGAAGAGGAGCAGAGGTACATCCTTTAATGTAAAGTTTGCTAAATTTCTGAGTCATCTGTCCTAAATCACATTTAAATGGACTCAGGGTTGTTTTTTTTGTTTGTTTGTTTCTTTTTATTTGTTTTGTTTTTTTTTGTTGTTGTTGTTGTTTTTTCCTTTTCTTTTTTTACTTGACCTTGACTGGAGCAGGGCTACTCATAAAAACCAAAGATTTGGTCAATGGTTTCTACTTTCTAACACATGTTAAAGTAACTATCGCACCTTTAAAAGGAAAGATTGTGTCACCTCTAATCGTTTTGTGTTTGGTTGTGCTTTGTTGCTGTGATTTGGGAAGCATGGATTTGGTGTGGCTGCCACCTTGACATCAGAAGACTTTCGTTTTGACTCCATTTTTGTTTTTAATGTTGGGCAAAGAGGGCCACCGTGGGAGTAGGAGAGAGGCATGGGACCGGTGAGACGGCCACCTCACCATCTATACCAGAGCAGCCACATTTTCTGCTTTGCTTTATTACTTTTTTTTTTGTATAAGAGTTGAATAAAGAGTTCAAAGGCTCTAAAAAAATGACTTGACTTTATTGGCTGAAACGTTAAAAGGACTCTAAGGTGGACTTAAAAATGACAGATTTTGTCCTAGATTAAGTCATCGTATGAAGCTCTTTAGGAGACCACATATGACTGACATATCCCCAAGGGTTTAGAAGGAACAGAAAGCATATGTGAGCCTCTGTCTTAGCCACCTTTGTCATCACAATGTATGACCTACATCATTGCCATCAACAGATTAAATGAATTAAACAAAGTATGAGCTATATTCAAGGCAGCCTCTTATAGAAATGAAATATTTCCATAGGAAAACTTAGGAGTGAGTGTGTGCTAATTCATGTTGCCTTGGGATGGGTGGTGTCTTTAGAGGGAGGGATCTGTACTTGTGGAAGTGAAAAAGGGGACATCCCAGGTTGGGCAAATTGTAGGCACAAAGACATGACACCAAGCTTATATCTTTTCTTCATCACAGAACCATAGAATGTTAGAACTGAGCCAGAAGAGCCCTTAAGATCCATTGTGTTCCACCTACCTCTTTTTGCAGATAAGGAAACAAAGACTGACAGGGAGAGTGTCATGGCGAAGGCCATAGTCTTTATTAGTAGGGATGGATGCTCAACTAGAACCCCAGATTGCTGACCCCCAGACAGCAATCATTCCATCAGCAGAACATTTTCCTATCCTCTCCTGTGGTGCACTAGATCTTCAGAAACTCCAAGGAAAGGTCAGATACCTTTGGGAGATGCTTCATGGTCTACCCTGTTCCTGAAAATCAGGTTATATATAAGCAAATTCAAGTTTCCAACAAAGTTCTTTGATAGAGGGAGATTTTCAAACTAATTCAAGCTTTCTCAAAGTTATGTGAGCACAAAATGTCAACTTTCTGTATTTTTCACTTAATTCTTAATAATAATTCTTTATAGCTTACTTTAGGAGACTCGACACGAGACAACTATATCTTCCCTTGAAAAATCAGAATATTATGTATATGGAAAAATGTTTTATAAGCAATGCTGATGGTCTGTATTTTTTTGGGAATGATGGTCATGTTTTTAAAATGAGTATAAGAACAATAGGGAAGTTTCCCAGATTTAATGTTTCCCATTCCTCCCTCATTCCCTCCTGTCTCGGCCTCTCTCACTCACTCCGTCCACCCGTCCTCTCTTCCTCTGTCTGCCTTTCCTTCCTTCCGTCCTTCATTCCTTTCTTCCTTATCATCTTACTTTCTTGCTTTACTTTTCTATCTCCTTCTTTTCCTCCTTTATCTCTCTTAGCCTATTCCTGCTTTCTTCCCATTCTTCCCCCCCACCCCCCAAAATACATTTCTTTTTGAGGAGTTACTATGTTCCAGATTCTGGACCATCTGTGATGAATAGGACATTTTCCTGATCGAAAGCTCTTGCCAGTTTGATGAGGAAACAGATGTGCAAACTGAGATAATACAGAGTAGCTGCTGCTGAAATTAGAACACAGGCAGCGTATTAGGAAATGGAGGAGAGGTCCTTGTGCTTGAGCCATGGAGGTTGCATAGCCCATTGGGTAGATGGAAAAAGAACATTCCAAGTGGACAGTGGGAGAGGAAGTCGTTCAGCGTGACTGGAAAACATGCTCAGGGTGAAGCTGGAAAAAATAACCTCAGGACTGGAATATATAAAGCCTTAAACCCCATATTAAGTAATATGTGTCTAGAAAATTACCAGTAACTCTTAAGAAAAGGATTAGCATGACTAGATCTAGGATTAAGACAAGAGGAAGGAAGAGGGGGTTTGGTGGCCCTTTGGCAGTTTATGGTTCACATGACACATGGATGACCTTCCAGGGTAAGGCAGTGGCAAGGAAGTGGACACACTGCAGAAATACTGTGATGTGTGACAAAGGGCAAGGAGGGGTTACGGATGGCTCCCTCCAAGGTTGTGCCAGATCTAGTCCTGCTCTCTAAATAGTGTTTCCAGAAACAGCAGGGTCTCAATTATCTCACCGTGGGCTGTGAAATTCTAAAAAAAAATAATAAAAAAGTCTCAAAACAAAATTAAGTTTAATTTGCTTTAATTGAAAAATAAACACATGCCATGTAGAGCACTCTCAAGAGGAGAAAAAAAAAAAGGGCTTAAAAATGAAAGGAACAGTTGGGTGTGGTAGGCCCTCAATTATTGGAAATCCTGAAATGAGAACTGGCGTGGACTGAGAAAATGAATTCAGAGTGAAAGTCAGTAATGGGAAGTAGAAGCTTTCTGTCCGGGTAGCAGTTTTCTGGAGGTCTTGTGAGGTGGTTATTTTTAAATTATTGTTAAGAACATTCATTTATAAGGCAGGAGAAGAAGGAGAGCTGAATGTGGAGCAAGACAATTTGAGTTTGATCCTTTCTCTTTCACTTTAATTGTGTGGCCTTTGGTAAGTCGTTTTTGGCTTTAGTCTCGTCATCTGTAGAAGGGGGAT
Source organism: Mustela nigripes (assembly GCF_022355385.1). NCBI lineage: Eukaryota > Metazoa > Chordata > Mammalia > Carnivora > Mustelidae > Mustela > Mustela nigripes. The sequence goes on from NC_081565.1 coordinate 14,773,475, forward strand.
AATAATCTGTCCATCACTGGATTCCTGTGGGGATTGTGTGATTCATGTACGTGGAAGTTCTAACATATGGGTAAAAGGTGAAGGAGAAGCACAAGCAGGAGGAAGACGAGGAAGAGGAGGAGGGCTAGAGGAAGGATCCAGACAAGAAGGAAGAGGAAGGATATTAGAGTGAATCCAACAGTGCATGACATTTATTGAGAGCCTCTGTGTTCTGGCCTTGTGCTAGATGCTGAGGGATAAGATGGCCAAAACCAGCTGAGCCTTGCCTCTACAGCACCTGTCTTCTAGCAGCAAATATTCTCATCTCTAGGTAGGCCATAGAATAGAGTCAGGAAGAGAGACTGAGCTAAGGGTGTTATTTGGAAAGCCTTGAGATGGTGAGTTAGGAGCTCTTGTCTTAAATAGGCATTTTTCTCTCTGTTCACAACCACTCTGCCTCCCCTGTACTTTGACTCTGGCTTAGGTTCTGCCTGTCTCACGGGCAAGAGTCTGCTAGTCACATTTGGAGGTAATGGGGGCTTGGAACTGTAAGCTCAAAGTGTCAGATTCTTATAATATTGGCATCTTAGAATCACAGTTGTAGAATTTTAAAATCTATCAAAACTTGGAATCGGAGAATCTTAGAATAATAAAAGCTAGTGTCAAAATCTCATAGAGTCATAGAACATAATATTCATGGAATATAAAAATCAACTCTTAGTACCACCACATCTTAAAAATCACAGAATCATGAAATTAGAGTCTTTGAGAAGAGAATGGCATTTTATGGTTATCTGGTCCACCCTCCTTTCCAATTCATGGAAAATACTAATATAGCATTAAAAAATACAAACACTCCTAAGAATCTTTGTATAGGAAAAAGGTGGCCCTAAAGGAAATCTAAAGCTTAATAACGTTAATTGTGAACATATTGTCCAAGGGACAGTGATGATGGACACAGATGGAGTTTCTGAACATTATCAAAGGTTTTGGTGGGTGTTGGTTGACTTTACTGACACCTAAAATGAACACTTACTTTAATAGGAAGCTCAAAACAAATAGGAATTAATATTTTTGCTCACTGACCATCCCTGCTGTAATTATTCATGTGGGCCAATGTAGCCATGCTGTCGTTTTAGAAACATGGTCCCCTAATTACCGGCCCTCTTGTTTTGGACAGTGAACTTGGGGAGGGTAGGAGTGATAGGGGATTCTCTATAACGCCCATGAGCTTTCTAGAAAAGTCTTTCGCATCCTAGGTCTCGCACGCATCCCGTCTTACTATCTTTTTTCTCGCGGAGCTTCCCCTTGTATACACATGGTAACCTCTTATTGTAACCTGACCTTGCGTGTGTTTTCTCCGAAGTATTGGCTTTGGCTGCCAAGGCTTTTTCTTTTTTTCTTTCTTTCTTTCTTTTTTTTTTTTTTTAAACCTGGCATCCATTTTGTATGTAGTAATTGTTCCCTCCATATTCTCTCACAGTCTCTCACAGGACCTCGGATCCAGTGGTATATTTTGACAGGTGCAGGAAGAACCTGGCTTAAGGAAATGTAGAGTATGGAGAGGTTTTTGCGCGGCGTGCGCATGCGCGTGCGGGGCCGGGAGTACCTGTGTTCGTGTGTGTGTGTGTGTGTGTGTGTGTGTGTGTGTGTGTCTGTGTTCATGTGCACGCACGCATGCGCGTGTGCTGCTTTCCTAAACTGTGAGTCTGGATCTTCTTCACGTGAGCATGGGGTTGCATTTGAATGTACTCACGGGTTCTTATGTGCCCGTGTGTGGGGATAAACTTGTGCGGAAACGAACGTGTTTTGAATAGGTAAGATACGTAAATGAATCTGTGGCACTTGACATACATTTATTGAGCATCTACAATGTTTCTGACGATGAAGTAAGTGTTTTCATGGATGGTAATATATTTGATTTTACAACTATGAAGTAGTTATGGTAGATATTACAGTTTCAATTTTGAAGATGTGTCAACTAAGGCTCTTAGAATTGAAGTGATCGGGGCTGGTATTTGAAATGGAGTCTTTTTATTAAAGACTTTGGTTATGCGTTTTAGGTCTGAACGTACTGGTGTGTGAGTGAGTACAAGTTGTGTGTGTGTGTGTGTGTGTGTGTATTCGCACACACCCATATGTTCATGGACGTGTGGGAGTGCATGCATTCCTCGTCCTCATATGCATTTCTTAAAATGCATGGATGTGTAAAGAGTTGAATATGTGTAGCAAAATGTATGCACCAGCTAAAGCCCTAATCATCCAGCGAAGTACATCTGAGGAGTTGGTGTGGGGGTGAGGGGACTGTGGGTTGTGTGAGCAGTAGGGGGAGAACGTCCAAGAGGCAGAGGATGGGCAACTCGGAATCCATTTATCCACAGTACTAATGTGGCTCTGTGCTTTGCAGGGATCCTTCACCACAAATTATTAACCCCCGAGGGCATTTTTTTTCAAAATCCTTTGAAAAGCGTCCACACGTGTCCATGTCAGGCATCCCGGGACCAGAGTTTGTGAAATGCTCATCTAGATATTAAAGCAGGCTTTAGAAGAAGAAGAGAGGGAGCAAAAGGAGGCCCGTGCCAGGGATGCTTGTGATACAGAAACTTAAGGTGACAGGAAGCTTCTTTGCGGTTGCTTCAGAAGGTGCAGGGAGAGTAAAAACCTGCAGACGGTTTCTCCTGTGTTCCACTCCCATTATTTCACCCAGAGCCCGCACGAAGTCTCAGAGGCAGGCCCCGTTTTCCCGTTTTGCAGATGACGTGATTGACACTTGGGGCTACGCGATTTTCTTGCAGTCACACAGCAGCAGAGCCGGGGTTTGAACCCAGGTTTTCCTGCGTGTGTGATTACCCTCCTCCGTGCCGGTCCTCACGGTTTCCTTTAGGCTATGACCTAAACCCACATAAATCTCAAGCCGTCCGACACCCAGCCAAGCCACATAAACATTCCGGATTCACTGCACTGACGCTTCGAGGGGCTGAAATAGAACTTTGAAATTCTCCTTCACTTTTAATTAAAAAAAGATTTAGGCTAACCCTGGGTTTCCACTTCTGTTTAACTGCGACTGCTTTTAACCGTTGCTGTATTTTTATTGTTGCAAGTGTGACGCACCGATCCATCTTCCTTGTAACGCTTCTCGGTTTCTGCTCCATCTGTTGAAGAGAAAACATTTGCAGAAATCTCTCGGCTTCTCTCCAAGGGCTGAAACTTCAGTTGTAGCAAGGATTGCAGTGCAGGAAATGGGGTTGGCCATCGGTGAAATCCAGAGATTGGCAAAGTCTGTTTCTAGGATCTTTCTGATTTTCATTTTCCCAAAGTACAGCTTCTCCCAAGTGCCCGGCCAGCCCTGCTGTGTTCCCCTGCCTGCATCTAGGAGTATGCTGGACCCTCCCCATTTAGGTTTTACCACTCTCATTTACAATGGAAACATCGATTCTGTTCTTTTTGACTGTGCTTGATTCTACATGTTTTTTTGTTTTGTTTTGTTTTCTTTTGTTTGTTGTTTTATAAACTATCATTAGTTCTTTTTTAAAATCATTATTATTTTTTTAAAGACCTTATTTACTTATTTGACAGAGAGAGAGAGACAGCGAGAGAGGGAACACAAGCAGGGGGAGTGGCAGAGTGAAACGTAGGCTTCCCACCGAGCAGGGAGCCTGATGCAAGGTTCTATCCCAGGACCCTGGGGCCGGGACCTGAGCCAAAGCCAGATGCCCAAGGACTGAGCCACCCAGGTGCCCCTAAAATCATTAATTCTTAATAATGACAACATTTGGTGTGGAAGGGGCATTGGACTTGGCATTGGTAGACTTGAGTTCAAGTCCTTACTTTGTCGTGTTTTAACCTGGCAAGTTACTCCAACTCTTGAGCCTGGATTTGCTGGGAAAGCTTCAGGATCACACGGTTTCATTAAAACCCACATGCTCTGAAATTGTGACATGCTGTACTCATGTTATGCATATTCACTCGTGCTTTCCTTTTGTTATTTCTTTTTGTTTGTTCATTCTTAAATTTGTTTATTTATGGGACATTTGCTGGATGAAGGCTACATACCAGGTCCTGCTTTGGTGTGGGTGATTCTAAGGCAAATTAGGCCAAGTCCATACATAACCTTCAAAAGCCCACACCCAGTAGCATAAGTGTTGCTGTAAGGTCATGAACAGGCTATGGTTTCCTCTTCCTTAGGGGATGGGGCGATTATTCAAAGAGGGGATAACCTGGAACTGAACGTTAAAGAATAGGGGATTTATAAAGGTTGGAGTGGAAATATGAAAGAAGTCTTTCTTGGTAGAAGGATTGTCTTGGGAAAAAGTAACACGGGTAAAACGCACTGGGGCATGCTGGGAATGTCTGCAGGAAATCTAGAAAGCAAAGGCAGAGATACTGGCAAGAGGCATGGAGAGTAAAACATGGTGAACAATGGAGTAAAGTGACAATGGCTAATAGGTGACCTGTGGATAGATGGGAGGGGGCCATTGATAGATGTAATCAAGGAAGTAGTCCAATATCATATTGTGATTTATAATAAGAAATTATATTTTTGGTCTTCATTGTTGGAATTTCCTAATGGATAAGAAGCAACGAAAGTGTCTTTTGTTATGTCAGTAAGGTGGCTTTTGGATGGCATCTAAGGATGCGGGCTGGTTGCCAGGGGACCCAGCCTTGTGATTAGAGGCTGGAACTTTTAGTTCAACCCCTCAGTCTCCAGGGAGGGAAGAGGGGCTGGAATTTGAGTTGGTCACCAATGGCTAAGGATATAATCCGTCGATCCTATGTAATGAAGTCTCCATAAAAATCCAAATGGAGAGGGTCAGGAGAGCTTCTGGGTTGGTGAGCATGTGGAGGGGAGAGTGGTGTACCCAGAGGGAGGAGGATGGGGATTCTGGAAGCTCCCTGCCCTTCCTCCATGCTTGTCTGTGTCTCTCTTCTGTCTGTCTGTTTTGGAGTCTTTTTTTTTTTTTTTTAAGATTTTATTTATTTACTTGACAGAGAGAGAGATCACAAGTAGGCAGAGAGAGAGGAGGAGGAAGAGGCAGGCTCCCCGCTAAGCAGAGAGCCCGATGTAGGACTCGATCTCAGGACCGCAAGCTCATGACCTGAGCCGAAGGCAGAGGATTAACCCACTGAGACACCCAGGCGCCCTGAGGGCAAGAAAATTCCTTAGAACTCTAAAAAAGAGGTCACTGGTGATGGGATGCTAGGCGTAATTTTCAACCTTTTCAATGAGGGAGACATTTGGGCCAAGGAAAAGAGTCTATGTAGGCAATTTCCTGGTGCCCCAAGGGGAGAAGATGGGAATTTGGGAGGAAATTCTGCCCCTCTCACCTCTGTTACTTAACATCCGTCATGTGGACTCTAGTGGGTTTTTAGGAGACACCTGACATTTCTGGATAACGTCACGGAGGCCGCCTTCCTTGGCAATCCACCAGAGATTGAACCCCAAAGGGAAAAGGCCACAAAACATAACATAAACTATTTTTGTATTTCTGTAATTTCATTTTTTATAGCAATTTTTTTAACCCTTGAAGGAAGAGCTGTAGAATCAAGAACCTTGTGGTCTGAAATGTATCTAGAATGTTTAGCCTCTTTCTTAATTTGTGAATGCCAATACCCACACCTCTCCATTCCCCCTCATTCTGTTGTGATAGTCCCTTCATGTTGGTTTTTCTTTCCTAGATGTGCCTTTCTATACCATGCTCTTTTGCCCAAGTCTTTTAAATTGATGACTCTCAAATGCTGGTCGAAAATTTGATGTCTGAATGTGAAGGACAATCTTCTTTTAAGATTATGCCCCCTTTAATGTTTCTGGTTAAAATGTACTTTCTCTTACAAAATGCTGGTAATAGTAATTGCAGCCTCTGTATTGTCAAATGCCCTTTCCTAGAACAAGAACACTTTACGTGGGTCAAAGAAATTGATTTTAAAAATTTGACTTGGCGTGGAATCTGAGAGGCTGATGTTGGCGCCGTGCCCTCACAGAGGAAGTCTCTTTCTCACTCCCCATTTGACTTCAAAATATGGGGATCATGTCTTTGTGTATTTCATCATCTCCTGTAAGACCCTGGTGATGTCTTGCCTATAGTAGGTCATCATTAAAGGCATAACAAGGAAGCGAATCTTCAGGTAATCAAAAATGAATTGAGTACCTTTTGTGTTTCAGGGCTGCTCGATGTAGTGAAGTTGGTACCAGAGCATAAATAAACTTCACTCGATAACAAGGCTTATAATCCAGCCTTCAGAGTTGAGGAAGCTTGGTGGTTAAGGGCTGAAGTTGGGACCCAGGCTTCTCCAGGAACTAGCTATGTAACCTCATGCAGTTTACTTAACAAGGTTTTCCTATCTCCCTATCTGTGAAGTGGGTGTAATGTTAGCCTAATAGACCTGTATAGGTTACTGGGGTTTATCGAGGTTTTTAGAGCAGAGCCTGATACACAGGAAAGGGCCAGCGGATATTAACCATCATCATTAAGGCTCACAAAGCAGAAATGAGGGAGTAGGCAGGGAGCCCAGGTGAACTTGGGTCAGAAGACCATGGTGCAAGTCCATGCTGCACTACTTACTAGTACAGTAAACATAGAAGAATCATTTAACCTCCTTCTATGAAACCAAAATTAGAACCGAGTAATAGTCCCTAAGACTTTAAAGAAAGCTAATGTTCTTAAGATGCGGAGGTTGAGGGCTGCCTGGGTGGCTCAGTGGGTTAAGCCTCTGCCTTCAGCTCAGGCCATGGTCTCAGGGTCCTGGGATCGAGTCCCGCATCGGGCTCTCTGCTAGGCAGGGAGCCTGCTTCCTCCTCTCTCTCTCTCTGCCTGCCTCTCTGCTTGCTTGTGATCTCTGTCTGTCAAATAAATAAAATATTAAAAAAAAAAAAAAAGATGCGGAGGTTGAAAAAGCCGCCTTGAGGCTGAGCAGGGTGTTGCTATGAAGAAGGCTGTCAAGCGGGTGGCTGAAAGGTGAAAGAGCCTATAGAAAAGATTTGGAGCCACCTAATTTCCTCTTTCTGGAAAGTTCTTTGAATCATGAGTAAGGTGGGAGGTAGTGAGGCTATTGCCAACTGATGGGCCATTGTTTTTCCTAGAGACACCCAGAAAAAGAATGTCCATTCTCCCCAGGAATTCACTGCCCTGAAGAAGCTCCTTATCATAAGGGAGTTGATGAAAAGATAAAGCTGAAGTCGAAGACGGAATTAAGGGAACACAAGTTAGAATGCCGCTGTTCAGGGTCTGGAATTATTAGTAAGTCTATGTACGATGGGCTCAATCTGGAAAGGGTTTCTGCATGAAATGAGCTGAATCAAATGAGTGTGTGTGCACAGGCCTGTGCTGTGTGAATATTCAATGAGACAGAGATTGTGGGTGCTTCTGGCTCTCTGGGTTTTGCTTGTTGCCAGAGATTAGGTTGCCATCTGGAAAATACCTGCATCTACAATGTTGCATGGATTCTTGCTGATTTTCAGAAGTTTGTCAACAATGCCTTTTGCTTGTTTTCTTGCAGAGAAGAAATAAATGCTGGGACCTTAAAGTGTTGGGAGGAGGCTGGTCAGGCGGGGTGGAGAGGAAAGTCTGAGGCTCGGTTTCTAGTGTTTAGGGAGCTCCTTATAAGGCACAGCAGGGGAGTTAAGAAAAATCAGGTGTGAGCTGAGGTTGCTGAATGGATAAGCTTGATGGAGCTAAGTGCTGCTTTTAGCAAAACAAAGGCGTTTGCAGGATTGGATGGTGGCTGTGGCATTGGAGGTGGAATGCTGGAAACTGGAAGGGGAAGGTAGATTCAGAAACTCAGCCATGGGTACCAGGTAAGCCTTTTAACCAGAGCACTTAAAATCCACGCATCCACCCTTGGGTTCCTCCATTCAGTCAACAAACACGCGTGGGAAGGCACGTCTACATGTTAGAGGCTGTGGTTAAAGTGATAAAGTGGATATGTCCCTGCTCTGCTGGAGTCTAATCAGTGGATAAATATTTTAAGCACCTACTGTGTGCTAAGTGTTGGTGATGTAAAAGTGAAAAGACAGTGTGGCCTTTACTTTTCATTCAGGATAAAGGCTAATATTAAGCAAATAGAGTATAAAGTGAGCGTGCCAGAATATGTGTGTGTGTGTGTGCGCGCACAAATAATAATAATAATAATGTATATTTATTGAGCATTTACTCTGTACAAGGCACAGTTACATTTATATGTACTGTCTCTAATAATTCTCCCTGCCACCCTCTGAATTCGAGAATAGGCTTGTTACCACATTTTACCAATAAGAAATCAGATAGATTCAGAGATGTTTCGTAAGTCGTGCAAGAAAACAAAAGACAGGCAGGCGGTAAGTGGGAAACAAACGGAGGTCTTCTGATGCCAGCACCGTTCCTGTTGACTTCTCTCCATCTGTCCCATCTTCCCCATAAGCTATGGGGGCTCCGAAGGAAAGAATCACCGATGTTTCTGGAAAGTGCCATTCGGTGGAGGCGACAGTTTCAGCTGGGTACTGTGAGTCCAGTAAGAGTTCATCAGGGGGACATCTCCAGGAAGAGCATTTCTAGGTGTAGGACCAACGTGTGCGAACACGTGGAGGTCTAAACCATCACAGACCTTTGAGGGAAATCACTGGCTCCTAGTAGATGGGCCAAGAACAGCCAAGGAGTCCAGACCCATGAGAGGGGTATTCCAGTCTCTCTGCACAACGCAGCCTTGGACCATGAACAACATCTCACATTTCAGTACCTGCCAGGATCAGTTACTTCTCAGGGACTAAGTAAAAGAGCCAGGATTCACTGACCTGATCAGGAAGCCCCCTGCAGAGACAGAGCTGGGAAGACTCTATTGGATGTAGAAAGATGAGTTTCCAGGTTTAAGCGGCACGGATGGCTTTCCGACAGGGTGCCTTGCAAGGAGGAAATGTTTTGAAAAAACAAAACAAAGCAAAACAAAAAACAGGTCCATAAAATGCATAAAAATGCAACCGGTGCAGTAAATACCAGCAGAGAAAGATGCTGCCTTGTGCAGGGTGGGAATGAGCAGTTATGAAGTTCAGAGTTTATGACTTGAAGAACATGACCCATAGAGCCAGCTTTCTCTTACTGATGGGTTTTTAATCGGATGTTCTTCTGAAATTCACCCTTCACTGACTCCGTGGTTCATTCCCCAGGGGCAGTGTGGAGCAGTCTGTTTGCAGCTGCACTTTATACAGCGGTGGGGCCTTCTCCCGTCACACGTGGGGGATCACATCTTGGACACAGCACAACAGCCAAAGCACCATTGTGCCGAATGACCTGGGGGAAGCTCAGGGAAGCTCGTCTTGACACAGTGCCCCAGTAATACCTGGGAGTGTTTAGTGCACAGCTTCTGTGTTCCAGGCACCCTGCTGGCTGCTTGATGGGCATGAATTGCTTTGATCCAGACAACAGCCTGATCTAGTCTACGAAAATTTCTTTTATACATACATAAACTGAGGCAAAGAGATATCAAGCTACTTGCCAGGGTCATATAGTTCATGGAAAACCTAGGAAGTCTCAGTTCCAGAACCTCGGGTTTCATCGTTCCAGAATGCTGCTTGCTTGATGCTGTGCACAGATTTTTTCCAACACGAGCCTAACGGCAATTTGGGTCAATGTCTTAGGAAGAGGTTAAAGTCAATATCGGGCCATTCCAATACCACGGAGTTAATTTTGCTCACAAATCACGTATGTCATGTGTCATAGGGAGAGTCTTATTGGTCTCACGTCTAGATGTATCTCAGGGTCTGAACATAGTAACTCTGGGTCCAGTGGCAGGTGGGGATGCAGATGCCAGTAAGGCTCCCTTTCTGTGGACACAGATGGAGATTTAGGCAAGAGAGATCATATTCCCCAAGTAAGTATGGGAGTCAGCAGATCTGGGGGGTCAAAGGGAGATGGATCTGGCTCCAGAGTTCTAGTTCCAACAGGAGACATTGTGGAGGCTGTTTTCCTTCGCTCTGTCTGTGTTTCTTTGTCCCTAAAACAAAGGGATTGCCTCAGATCAGTAGTTTTGAAATGTCAGTCTTTCAGGTGTCGTTGCCACAAGTTCTGTTGTCCTTTCCTTCCTCCTACGCCACTTCAGGGGGTTCCCTAAATTTACCGACTTCTTACAGAAATGCATACATTGATAAAGGGAATCTCCTAGCACTACCACAAAATTCCTTTTCAAAAAGCCTTATTAGCCCTACATAAGATGGCGAAGCATATGAATCATACAATGAAAACAAAAATGGTGCAATGGTCTGGCCTCTGTGTTCTAGCTCTATTCTTTCCTGCCTACGACTCCATCTTTAGGGCTGCCCACTTTGTGTCAAAAGGAATACTGTGAAATGTTAGAGAGGAGATAAAAAAGTAAAGCCGAACGGAGTCTTTCATCTTAACTTAATCAGGATTGGGAGAGAGTTGAAAAGAGACTCCTTTTCTCACTGTAAGAATTAAGGACGGAAAACTGGGTCTCCGCTTACAGCCACGACATCTCTTCCGGCCACAGCCCTGGTTTCATGAAATGCTTGACCCCAGGGTCTGTTGCATCATCCCAGCTCTAGCATCTAATTCTAAGAATCTTTTAAGAGACCCTCACATATTTGGAGATTTGGCTTGAGAGAAGCAGGGTTGATTGGATGATGGCGCAGAGGGTAGGCACCCAGGCTGAGGTACACAAGAAGGAAACAGAGAGGGAGCAGTTGCTCAGCTATCCCTACCTTGAAACATTTGGAAGGGAGGCAGGGAGGGGCATCTGGGTGGTTCAGTAGGTTAAGCATCAGCTCAGGTCATGATCCCAGGGTCCTGGGATCGAGTCCCATGAAGGTCTCCTTGATCTGTGGGGAGTCTGCTTCTCCCTCTCCCCTGCTTGTGCCCTCTTCAGCTTGTGCTCTCTCTCTCTCTCTCTCTCACTCTCAGATAAATAAAATCTTTTAAAAAAAATAGACCAAAATATTTTTTAAAAAGGGTGTGGGGAGGCAGAGATTGGAGACTATAAAACACCCAATGCTGGAAGTCTACTTCCTAACCACATATGTCTTCCCGTTCTGACCTTTTATCATTTCACTTTGTTGCCTATTGGCTCCTCTCTCGGGCCCCTCCTGTGATTCTCACCACATCGTCTCTCTCTTGTTTGGGAGAACAGAAAGGAAAGGGCCAATTTCAATGCGGAAGTTACATCAAATGAGGATTTGCCATTTAACAATACTGTAGGAGGAATTAACAACAGTCATATGAGTCTCCTCTGTCCCCAGCTTGACTGGGCTTTTGGCATATACAAGTCCACTTCCCCCAACAGCTCAGTGAAGTCCACAAGGGCTAGTGTTTCCTTTCAGGAGTCAGAAAATGCCATCTAGGGTCTTGATAACTCAATCTTAAGTCTCTCGCTCGCGTCTGGATGAGTCCCACTGCCTCAAATCCTGCATTTCCTTTCTGTCCTTGTGATGAGCTGTGATGTGTTGAAGATTGGCCTGGCTTGGGGGAAGGGGGTTCTTGGACTGGGGCAGTTAGTTCCTGGCTGTCCCTGCACCCTGGGGACAGGGTACACTCTCACACCTCTCCGCTCAGCCTTCCTTTGTTCCTGGTAGCTGGTTGATGCTAATGAGACCCTACTCAGGGATTTGAGCCCCTTGGGGGCCAATTAACTTCACTTTACTTCAGCTGCCAGGAACCTCAGAACTAAATCCAGATCAATTAGCTCTTCCCAGGTGCCTGGTAGCATCACTTCCTTCACTCAGTTTTAACTATTCTTTGTTCCATTTTTATTTTTAATTGTCCTGATTTATATCTTATTTAACTTTGTAATATCACTTTAGCTGTGTCTGGGGGCAAGTGGGGTATGAATTCTAAATAAATACATGAAATCCCTTTAGTGTCATTTCTGGAGAGGGAGAACACCTCATGGGTCTTCTCCTGGGTAGAAGAGCTGAAGCTGTTCCCGAGAGGGTGGCTTGGAGAAGTGACTCCATTCTGGAGCACAAGGACATTTGAGGAGGGGCCAGACCTGGCCCCCTACCTGTTTTGCCAGTAAAGTTTTATAGGAACACAGCCATGCTCATTCCTTACCGTCGCTGATTGCTTTCATGCTACAACGGCAGAACTGAGTGATTGAAACATGGACAGTACGACCCATTAAACCTAAAATAGTTACTACCTGGCCCTTTAAAGAAAAGTTATCTATTCCTGGTCTAGAGGAAAACAAGATTAATAGGATCTGCTGTCCAGGTAGGAAGAGAAATTTTAAGTTTTCTTCATTCCCCACCCCCTTCATTTAGTGCCTCATTTTTTTCTTTCCACCCTAATTTCTTCTTCCTTCCCTTCCCTTCCTTTCCCTTCTTCCGTCTCTCCCCTGCCACCTTCCTTCTGTTCTCTTTTCCTCTCTCCTTCCCTCCGTCTCCTTTTTTCCTCTCTTCCTTCCTCCCTCTCCTCCTATTTTGAGCTGAAAGATTCCTTCTAGTCCACTCTTTCCCATTTATGAAGAAAACACCGATTTGCAGACACTGGAAGTAGCTGCAGGATAAGAGAGTCACGGCAGACCCTGGCCAGGAAGACACAGCCACTCCCAGTTGGTCTCAGTCTCCCAGATCATGGCAAGGAGCTAAGAAGAGATGAGATGTGGAAAATACAGGAAACATTTAGCACCGCACCCGGCATGTCATAAATGACCAGGGAAGCTTAGGTGAGTTCACAAACAGCCAGTTTCATTGCAGAGGCAAAAACATATACCCGCCATCTGCATGCCAGAAACTAATCAGAACTTTTCAGGTTGGGGTTTGCTCAAGGCAGGGCCAGGATTGGCTTGGAGAGCCGGGCCTGCACCCCAAGACCCTTCTCTATATCAAGGCCACCTATCCTTATATCAAAAGTGGTGGAAATTGAGTCTTAGAAAGAGAGTCACCTTGCCAAAGAGCAGACAGTAAGGTGTGGGATGGTCAGGATTAGAGCCCAGGTATCTTAGGTTCCCATTCAAACACTTTCCACGGTGGGATTCTATCAAGTAACTATGGAATGATGGCCTGTGTTTTAAAGGACAAAGAACAGCTATTTCCCTTCCAAGCTACAGAACTTGAGAAGGGGGTGATGCGGTCCAGAAAGTCTCCTAGGGGAAACGAGGCTGAGGCAGGGGAGAAAACAGGGAAAATGTTCTGCCCCTGTAAAGACAGCAGTATATTTCCCAAGGTGTTAGGCGATTGGACTTGTTATAGTTACAGGATCTGTCCTGTTGTATAGAAGGCAAAAGCAATGTTAGGAAACTACTAGTTAATGGAGAGGCTTGGGTGTTTAATTAAGGTATTTGGACTTGCTCCTCCAAGTCCAGGGTCACAAACAGACGGACCTGTTGCCACACGGATGTATCCTATTTGACCTTCACAGGTTGTTGTGGGGGAGAGGGGATCCCTAATCAAATGAAGAAATGCCATAAAAATCTGTCCCCCCGCCCCCGGTTTTTCCTGAGAGGTCAGGTGACCTGGCAGCTGGGAGATACCATGCCTATGGGGAAACGGTTTGCTGGCCAAGATTGTGTCGTGTGACTATCATTCGCCATCATAATCACTTCTGAAGCTCTGTGCCTGGCCGCTTCATTCCTTCGTGAATCACCGGAAGAAGTGATTCACACAATTTCATCACAACTGACATGATGAAGTCAATGTTAGAGGATGCTTATTTGCTCATCAGACATGGACTGAACATCTATTTCCAGCAAGGCTCCGGAAGAGAAGGAATTAGGAGGCTGGTCCAGTGTTTGAGATGAGAGGAGGAGAATTTGCTTAGAAAGAGAGCCGTTGTGATGGGGAGGAAGAGGTCGGCCCCTTCCCCCTCCATTCTCCGTCCTCCTTTTTAAAGACGAAGCTGCCCCATCCCATTGCCATAGAATCAGCCCCCGTCCCTTGAACCCCTGTCCCCTGGTTCATTTTATCGTCTTCATCTGAGAAGAGGGCATCCACCCCCTTCTATTCTCAAATTCTCTCTTCCCTCCCTTTCTCTCTGCTCTCTCATCTTGTCAGGTGAACACGTCCCATCTGGCCCCGATGCTCTGCGAGGCGCCCCCTGCATAGAAAGTAGACGGTTCTGAGCCTCTGAGGGTGTCTGTGAGGAGAGCGGACCAGGAAGAGCCAGGCTGGCAGCGGCAACCTCAGTGAGCTGCCTTTTCCAATCAATACCACTGCTTTGTTCCCACCCCTGCGTCGGACTGCGGCATTCTCGCTCATTCTCGCTCCCTCCACTCCCCTGCATGTGGGAGCTCCCGCACTGGTGCTCATCCTCCCCATCCCCTCCAGTGTGTTCCCCAAAGGCCCAACTGTCTCTCCATCCCTCACACACATGACGGTACAATTGCTCTCACAGTAATGAGGAGCTGAATTTGGGAACTGGCATCACTGGAAATGGTCTTTATGCTAAAATGAAAGAAAACAAAACCTTACCCCACAAAATCAATTCTACGAGGAACAGGAGAGAATGCTCTGAGTTGTAAAAATAGGAGGCAGGAGGAGGCGTGAAGGTGGGGTCTTTACTCTTCGTTTCTGCCATTAACTAGCTGTGGGACCTTGGGCAAGCCTCGGTTTCCTTTTTCATGAAATGAAGCCTTGCATTTGATTCTCTTTGAGGCTTATTCAACCTAAAATGATTTCAAGTATTAGCAGGACATTTCCGGTGGGCTTTCTTTTCAATTTACACAAGATTCCTGATGCCAGTAAGACGTATTGATATGTAAATCAGAAGACTTTTACCCACATGTTTCACCTTCATGACAATGAGCCCCCAGGAGGGCTGGCTTGGCTCAAGTGAGACCCTGCAGAACTTCCTGACTGCCTGAAATTTTCTGGTGCTTAAGGAAAACCTCTTTCCTTCCCCGACATACATCAAGTACAAGATGAACCTCAAACCGTCCAGGTTTCAAGATTCTGTACTTGGAGCTAGAAGGCTAGAGCAGATGGCAGCCATCTTGGGGTCACTCCCCACCACGGAAGAGTGTTGATAGCCTCACACAAAGCCAACTGCAGGTTTAGAGATGTCCACTACCTCCTGCCCTGTGGGAACCAGGTGTCCCATAAGTACCTGTTGAATGAGTGAAAGTCACAGATATTTGATCACAGTATATCATAGTATGGCAGAGTCAGAAGGGCCCTAGAGCTCATTTAAAATCTCCCAACTGTTATCTACATGGACAGACTGAGGCCCACGGAAAGGAAGAGCCTAGACCCAGATCACACCGTGAATTAGAGCCTCAGACAGGCTAGAGCCTGGGTCTCCCGGCTCCCAAACCAGGACTTGGTGCGCTGATCAACTCTCCTCGCGTTCAACGTTGTGACTTGGCTCACACAGTCCTAGGATAACAATTTCCAGGGGCCCTTCTGGGTTTGGTGTAAATTATCTGAGCCTTTTAAGAGAGGCCCAGCTGGGGCCTCCTTCTTTCCTCTTGGGCTGGCTCTTTCTGTTGGTCTCTGTCAGGAGAACATTCTAATTTTCTCCCCTCTCTCCAGCAGTGCATGGCCACCTCATCACTCACTCTAACAGACCCTGCTGAGTACCCACAGTATATCTGGAAGCCATTTTCTGTTTGGAAGTCAGTGGCGGTCAGCCAACATTTCAGTAATATTTGCTTTCCTAAGGCTTAGACAAGTCAAATCCATTCACTCTCTTAGACTCGATCCCTCTTGCCTGGCATAATTTCCTCTCATCTAAGGCAAGCCAAAATTGAGCTTGGTGTATTTTCTCTCTTTCTCTTTCCCTTCCTGCCTCCTACCTTCCCTTTCTCCCTCTCTTTTCCCCTCCTTCCTTCATTCTTAGTCTTCTGTTTGTTGCCTCTTCTTTGTCTTCTCCTTCTTCCTCTCCTCTTGCTTCAACCCCCGTCTTCCTTCCTCTCTCTCTCTGTTCTTTATTCAACCAGTATAGAATCATAGCCCAAGGGGTGCCTGGGAGGCTCAGTTAGTTAAGGGGTTGCCTTCAGCTCAGGTCATGATCACAGGGTGTCCTGGGATCGAGCCCTGCATCTGGGTTCCTGCTCAGCAGAGAGCCTGCTTCTCTCTCTCCCTGTCTGCTGCTCTGTCTACTTGTGCACTCTCTTGCTCTCTCTCTGTCAAATAAATAAGTAAGTAGATAAATAAATGACAATATTAAATTTGAAAGCAATCTAGGAAAACATGTAAGCCAAACTTCCTGATTCTGTAGGCACAGAGACCAAGCTCCCAAGAGCTAGGGTATCAGTTACCTTGTCTTTGCCTCTGCAGTAATATCAGGAGTGGGGCGAGAATTTAGGCATCCTGACTCAGCTTAGGGCAGTTTGCATTAAATCTCAAGGCATCCTCTAATTTATCCTACATATGATGTAGGAAATTGTCGCGGTTCGGAGCTGACAGTCAAGAA
This sequence comes from Mustela nigripes, assembly GCF_022355385.1. Taxonomy (NCBI): domain Eukaryota; kingdom Metazoa; phylum Chordata; class Mammalia; order Carnivora; family Mustelidae; genus Mustela; species Mustela nigripes. The sequence goes on from NC_081565.1 coordinate 14,789,782, forward strand.
AGAATTCTTGAGACTTCGTCAGTGCAAAAAGGTGGTGTCATTAAAGTACAGGTACAGGACTCATGGGCAGAAAGAGGTGCACTGCGGTCATGAGGATTGGCCGATTATATACTTTCAAGTTGGGAGGGGGTCTGGGTAGCCTTAGTCTCTAAGGAATTTTGGAAGCAAGATTACCAGGGTCTTGAAGGGGCTAACTGTTGTTAGGCAAAGGTCATTTATTACTGTCTAATGAAGCCTTGGTTGTGAGACCCTACGGATGTATATCGGTGGGCCATTCTCTTGGAGGATGATTGCTAACATATTTCTTGGGGTCGGGGGTAGCGATAAAGTTTCCAAAGGAATTTTTATATGTTAAAGTAGACTCACAGGATCCTGGGGGGCTGGGATAATGTTAAGGGAAGATTGACTTTTGCCCTTAGCAAAGTATTAACATTGAGGCAGCTGAGCTCCCAGAGGAAAATCTCTCTGACCCTGTCAAGGACTTGTCAATGGGCCATAAGCAGCAAGGAAATCTCAGTTTTCTCTTTTGCCTGTGTCTCCCACATCATATAAATAACACTGCTTTGGGCTTTATCTTTGCTGATTGCCCTGGAGCTCGGGTCAGATCTAGGAAAAAGCAGGAGACATGTTTGGATAATGCTAACCTCACTACTTCAACCCTCTGGGAGTCCATTTCCTTGCCTGTGAAGTGAGGATTCAGTTTCCCCATCCTGCAGACAACACAGGGTTGTGGTGGGAATCAGATGAAGTCATGAGGCCTCTTGGTTCTAGAGTGCTAGATGGAGGTCTGTTCCTGCCACTTGGTATTATTAGCCCTCTCCCTCCAATGGGAGCTCTCAATATTTCAAAGTTGTGTTTATTCTGTAGTGAATATTTGGGGCATCCTGGCAAGGAAGTTGGTATGATATTTTGGGGCAAAAGACCTCCTTTAGGAAGTCTCCCATTCATGGACTGCCTCTCTTGTGCTGGGCCCCAATCCCAGCAGGGAAGTAGCCACCTTCTCTGTCTGTATTTAAAGATCCCTCTGTCCCAGAGGGCAGCAGCTAGAAATAGACCAGGCACTTCCTTTGGAGTTTCACAAAAATGGATCCTTTGGGTCAAAGGCTCCTTAATCTGGAAAACACAAGCTGTTTGCCCGACTTGAGGCCTCAGCTGACTTCCTAGGTTTGAAGGAGCTTTGGTATGGAAAAATGGTTTGTGTTTTGAAGATTAAGGTCCTTTCATCCAAAAGATGCAATTTTTTTCCCCTTCTTTCCTCAAGCTCCCCATTCCTTTCTGGTTTAAAACCTGTGAGCCTCCTTTCTTATGCACAGATGGATTAGGTCACACCTTGCATCCCCAGCCAATGAGAAGGAGAGGACCTCAGCAAGTACTTCCAGCCCCCTCTTTCAGGACCAGCGCTTCTCTCCTCCTCCCCACCTGGGTGGATCATCCATGTAAATGCAGTAAAGTCAGCTAGGACTCTTTTTTAAGACCACAGATTCTGGGATTTTGCTTTCAGAATTGCTGATGAAGTTTGGAGGTGAAGGTGCATTTTAAAAGCAGAGGAGGCTCAGGACTCAGAAGTACCCCCAACTAGCTTAAAGTCACGTGGCACAGGATCCTGGGGACCATGTCGCCACAACGTAGGGGCTGACGGTGCAGGGTGGAAGCAAAGACCCAGATGTGCCCAGAATCAAACATCATGGGTGACTCTTAACTATCCACGATGTGACTTTGAATAAGTGACTCAGCTTCCCTGACCCTCACGTTCCTTATCTATGAAATGGGAATGGCACCATTATCTAGTGTGTCTGTTAGCTCCCCAGCTCCCCAGCACACAGCCTGCCAACCTATTGGCTTTCAGCAACTGGCACTTATTATTAGAGCTCCTTCCCCTGTGGGCCAGCCGATGTAAGCCCGTCTCACTCATCGAGACTGGACTGTTTTGTCCCTGCAGATTAGCTGGGGCTCTGCTGTCAGCTCTAGCTGGCTGATCTGTTCCACACACTCTTCATTTTCCTGAAACACAAGCACATCCATCTTGTGATGCTAGAAGAAGCACGAGAAGTTAAACAGAAATCCACGTGGTCTCTGGAGCTGGAGACTCAGAACTGAAACCCCATCCCTTCCACGTCTGAAATAATGTTTGTAAATTTCCTGACATGGCTCCTTTCATCCAGTAAATGTTCATGAATTATTTTTGATGAAGTTCTGGGATCTGGGTGAGGTTCGGTGGGGCGAGGTCCAGAGCCGACGGCTAACAAAGAATTCTTAAGACGTCGTTGGTGCAGAAAGGTGGTTTATTAAAGCATAGGGACAGGACTCATGGGCAGGAATAGATGCTGCCCCGGGGATGTGAGGAGTGGTCTCTTATATACTTGTAAGTTGGGAGGGGGTTAGGGATGGCATAAGTCTCTAAGGAATTTTGGAAGCAAGGTTTCTAGGACCTTGTGGGGCTAGCTATTGTTTGGGAGAAAGGTAATTTATTACCAGTAATAACACCTTCTCGTGAGACTCTTTAGATGTATATAGTGGGCCATATGCTTTGGAATGATTGTGGACACTATCTTGGAGGTTTAGAGATAAAGTTTCCTAAAGGAATTGTTAAAGTAGATTTACAGGATCCTGGTTGGGGGTAGGGGGTTGGTCAGGCTAGGATTGTCCTTTGCCCTTAGCAAAGCCTTAAGGTGGGGGTAGTTGAGTCCCTGGAGGAGAATCAAGTCACTCTGCCTGTTTTAAGGGCTTGTCAGTAGGTAAGGAAATTTAATATTTTTTCTTCTGCCTCTGTTTCCCACATCAATTTTCACCACAATCATTAGTAGAGTCAGGACTCAAAAATGGTGGCGAGAACGATTAAACCCAGAGTTCCCAAATCAAGCAATGTAGCTGGGAAGCCATGCTTAGAGAGGTGGGAAGCTTTCTTGAAACCACGCAGAGGGGGCTAGATGAGCCCTTCCGAATCAGACAGCGTGAGGATTTTCTGTTGGGAGACTGAGATTTGAAGGACGGTGGGAAGAACCCTGGTTATCGCTCATGGTGCTGCATGACTTTTGAACAACAGTGAGGCCTTTCCTGGAATTAAGCAATGGCCACAAATGATGCTGCCCATCAGCCTCTTCTGCCAGGACAGTGGATCTTACGCTTTAGTTTATGTGGTATTTACCTGGAACATTTATTAAAAATGCCTATGTGTGTTGAGAAATTGTTGTTTTCTGCTAGGGCCTTGTGTGTGGCCAGCAATAAGAAACCAACGCTGGATTAAGGTTAAAACACACACACACACACACACACACACACACACACACACACACACACCAAGGGCAGATTTCTGAATGTTTCTGACTGTTCTCCCCTGTTACATAGAAATAGTAACCATATCTTCTTCAGAGGCCTGTCTTGAGAGCTGAGGGAATCTTGTGCCTTGTTAAAGGAATTTACAGATATTACCATGCTAAATGTTAATTTTCTCAACTCTGGAAGGAGAGGTATAAATCTCTTCCCTCTGTATATTAAAGTTGCTCTGAGATAAGTGAGAATCCAACCCTTTGTAGCCAGAATCATGCTGGTGTGCAGGGGTGGGATGAGAAGGGCCTTAAGAGAGAGGAGTGGGAGAGCATGTGTAGAGTCTCCAAGCCGACCACCTTTTTAAAATCTCTAATGGTCCAGCCAGCACCTACTTAAACACTCAGATATGTGTCCCCTGACTTCTTCCTTGGGGTTCCATGACTGTCCTGGACAAGCAGCAGCTGTAACTGTAATGGTTCTTTGGGTTTTTCGTTTACAAAGCCCTGTGGGAAGGAATGAAGCTGTTGCACAAGAACTAGCAAAGCCCAAGGAGCTTCTACACCAATGGATCCACCAGGATCGTTCCAGCTGTTCTCATTCGTGACCTGATGGACGCTTCAAGCCAAGGGTCAGAACTTTTGATGAGTAAATGTTGAAATTTAGGTTCAGATGGAAACCTAAGTGTTTTTTTATTTATTTGCTCCACTGAATATTAAGAATAGATGAGCCATAGGGAAGAATTCAGAGCCATTAACTCGGCAGAACACTGTTTATTTATTGAACAGTTATATTTTGAGCATCTGCGTAGTGCCAGCTCCCATCTTTGGCATTCCTTCCTAACCCCAGAATCTTCCGTATGCTTCTGTAGGGCCAGCAACCTTTTCTCACTCATCTCTGCTCCCCAGGCAGCATCTGGTTTAGTGATTTGCACACAGTAGGTGGGTTTGCATGATTCTGTCACTGGTCCTACTACCTGAAGTGCCTTCTCTTCTGTCCCTTTCCCCCCACTTCACTCCTTGAATCATTGGAGCCTTAGTAACATCTCAGCACCCCTGAGAAGACCTCTTTAACAGGCTCTGTTTGACTTACTTTCTGTTTATTCCAACAACACTGTTTAGATCTCTGATAAAACTCAATCCAGACTTCAGACTTGGAGTATACAGATTTATCACCCTTACCAGCTCTGTGGCTCCCTAAAGCCGTGGACACTTTCTTATTTTTCTTTGATTCTCCAGTGGCTGGTACAGAGGCTGGCATTCTACCCCAATGCCAGAACCCCATGCTGTTCTTTTCAGTCAGCACTAATTTCTTTTCTTGGTCCTATTTTTCTTTTTTCCTTTAATTCTATATCTGTCCTCAGCGTTTATAAATATCCTCATCCTATGAAGAAAAAACAAAATCCTCCATTGACTGTTCACTTTCCTCTCTGGTGGAGAGAAAAGGAGCCTTGGCTAATGATTTTTTGATCTTCCTTTCTTTTCCAAGTGCTTTACACCCTCTGCCTCTGTGTACTCATGCCCCATTCACACCTTAATCTCTTTCAATGAATATTCGGTTCCCACCTAAGCATTGAAAACTGTCACCACCTCTGTATTTTTAATTCCAATAAGCATTTTGAGCCCTTATCTTGTTGGGCTCTTCTCTTAAACGTTTCTGCTCCTTTGGCTTCGTTGACAATATTCTCTCATGATTCTTGTTCTCCTCCTCCTCTTACAGTACCTTCTTCTTCTACCTCATGGGGTTCTTTTCTTCCTCATCCTGCCCAATTTCTCTGTGCGTGTTTCCTAACACTCACCCAAGAGTCTCACACAAGAGTTCTCATCCATTTCCAGAGCTCTAACCACCATGAGTTCCTACTGATTTACAAATGTCTACTCCTAGCCCTGGCCTCTCTGTTGATTTGGGCATGAAGATTCTAGAGTCCAGTTCTGACCTGAATGTTCAGCAGACCCCTCAAACTCAACGGGTTCAAGAGGGAACTTGTCCCATGAATGGACATTCTTTTTCATTATTGTTTATCACGCATGACGTTGTCATCAGTCTGATCATCAAAGCAGACTTAGGAGTCACCACAGACATCTTTCTTTCCCACCCCAACCAACCAGTCTCCAAATCTTGCTAATTTTATCCTCCGCTCTTTTAAACTTTCTGTCAAATATAAGATATCTTTTTCAGACCCTATATGACCTAGACTACTCCAATGGCCTCCTCAATTTTATTCATGTCCCTTCTTAAATCCGTTCACTGCCCCTACATTTGGAGTAATCCATCTAAAATGAAATTCTAACATAGAACCCCTCTGTTTAAAAGACTGCAGTGGCTCCCTGTGGTCTCAGAGGTCTAATCCCACATCTTGATTTGTTGAGTTCATTCATTGAATAAGTGCTGATTTATTGCCTACTCTATGGATCCAGAGCCTAGGTATACAATAGGGAGAGGGGGGAAGAATCTATGCCTTTAAGAAACTACCAGTCATGTGTAAAGCCATGATTATAAAGCCTGTGACCCTATTTAGCTCCTTTGCTTCATTTCCTGCCACTTCCTGCTTCAAAATTCCCACTGAGGAATCTTTGAAATGTTTTAGATCTTATATTCACACCATACTTCTTCATTCCTTTCACATGTTTCTCTCTTGGCCTGAAATATCAAGCCCACATTTGTCACCTCATAAATGCCTCTTTATCTCCTTAGTCCTCACATGGGTGTCATCTCCGGGGAGCATTTCTTGGACACCCTCCCTGGGGGCTCCATCCTCCACAGAGCATTGGGCATATTCCATCTTTGCCCTGTTACATTATGTGCAATATATATTTCTTTGTCCGTTTCCTACTCTGGACTGTGAGAGCTAATTAAAACTGTAGGGACATTCAACAAATATTTATTGAATTTTACCAAACTGGCCCAGAAAAGACATTCTAAAATGTTTATTTCACTTTCCTTTTTGAAAGCTCTTTGGTAGAGACTGCTGATAATTTTGAGGGAATGCTTAAAAGGCAGTTTCCCTGAATTTAGATCATATTCCTAAATGTGGCTCCAAATGAAATATTTATGAAGGAAGAATACTATGCATAACTTACATTGTTAATTACAAACAACAAAAAAAAGAGTCTTCTGGATCCTTTCAAAAGTCACACAAATAATTAGTCTGCATATTTCAGTTTTCTTTCAGATTACTATGGCCTTCCCTAGATTTACCATTTCTAGAAGCTTCACACCTCAATTTAACTTATCAGCCATTCTCTTCATTAACATCTTCACAGTTAATTTGTAGTTGTTCATGATTGTCAAAATAAGGAAACCACAACTTGAGGATGGTGTAGTTTCTTACTTTGGTGTGTTCAAGCACTGAGTCATAGAACATAAAATTGGCTTGGGTTGAAGTTTATTTCTGTCCATTAAAATAATGTGTCATTGGAAAAATAACAGTTTTTTAAAAAAGAGTCTCAGTTTTGTCATCTACAAAACATGATCTACTAATGCTGCTATATATTTCGTAGGATCATCCAATGGGTGGAATGTCATGGGCCATGAGAAAGAGTTTGGCATAGTATCTAGCATAGCCTAGGTGCACAGTGGTCTTTCACCATCTTACTGATTCAGTTAAAATATAATGTAAAGCATGAAGAGCCTATTGCAAAATTGGGAAATGGGTCTGGACAGCACAAGAAGAGGGAACAGCATGAGCAGTGTGAGGCATCAAAGTTGATAGTGCCCTTGGTCAATGTTGTTGGGGGAAGTTTTCTAGAGAACTGGATAAATGGTGGGTGGGATGTGAAAAAGTAGACGTAGGATATAGCGAGTATATATGAGATGCAGCACATAAACTTTGCTAAATGCAAGACTAAGAGGTAAGGTGATCCACCAGGGAACTACTGAGTTGTTCAATGAAGGGGGAGGGGTGTCACGGTCATATCTGTGTTTGGAAAAATCCATCTGGCAACCTCAGTGGTGCTTAGGTTGGAGGCGGCAGAGATACATGAAGCAGGAAGACCAGTGGGAAGATGATTGTCATAGTCCCAAGTGAGAGAGAGCCATGTTTTGAATGACAGATAGCAAGATGAAATGGGCTTCAAAAAGAGATATTTCTGGGGTACCTGTTTGGCTCAGTGGGTTGGGCCTCTGCCTTTGGGTTAGGGTTAGCTCAGGTCATGATGCCAGGATCCTGGGATGGAGCCCCGCATTGGGATCTCTGCTCAGCGGGGAGCATGCTTCCCCCTTCCCCTTTGCCTGCCTCTCTGCCTACTTGTGATCTCTCTTTCTCTGTCTCTCTGCCAAACAAATAGATAAATAAATAAAATCTTTAAAAAAAGAGAAAGAGATATTTCTCAGGTAACGTGTGCAAGGGAGAGAGAGAGAGAGAAGCAAAAGATGTGCAGCATCACACTGAGGTTCACAGAGAAGGGCAGAGTGGTCAAAAAAAAAAAAATTAAAAAGTGGCTGGAGAGGAAAACAACTTAGCAGGCTGTGGATGTGGGTGGTGCTGGTGGTGGATCTGGTTGAAGGGAGTCGAAGCAGACTTCCAGAACGATCTCAGGCCTCTCACAGGAATGGAACGTCACAGACTGTTGTTCTCTCGAATGGGGAATACCAGAGAAGGCGAAGTTTGAGAGCCTGATGATTGCTTTAGTCTGGGATATTTTGAGTTTGAGAATTGAGAATCCTGGATTGAGAAATCCAGAATTTCCTAGAGATGTTGATTATGTGATTGAAAATAATAATATAAAATACATGAATTATAATGAATACTAATGAAAATTATAATATAAAATACATGAATTATAATGAATACCATTCCAGTGGTTTCTAGGTTTTTTTTTTTTTTATAATCACACACCTACCAGTTAAAATGGTTGACTAAACACTTCCCTATGAATGTATGTATATAAATTACTTACTCATGTTGTCTTTGTCAGTTAATATCACAACTCCCTGCTGTGTGATATTTACTTAGAGCAAGGGTCAGCATTAATAATAGTAAATATAAATACATAGTGTCATTAGTCCTCTTGATCATCTTAAATTATTTTGGCCAATTCCAGACAGATCTAATTAGATCCTTCGTTTTTTGACTTGGCAACATAATGTGGCTGATCTTCCATCATTTTCTTGTTCCCATTGGCTTAAATTATAATTCTGGTAAATCCATCATTTCTTTGTAAGCCATGTGACCATTTCATGAGAGCTGGTTTAGTTAAATCGGATCATGTAATTTTAAACTCCCTATCACCAGGCACATATAAACGCCAAGGCATCACAGCGCACTGAAAGTGAGGAAAGATGGAGCCCAGCTTCTCCATGCTGTCAGGCTCCCACTCTTCACTCCAGTATACCTCGTGGTTTGTGACTATCTTCTGTTTGGTCTGAGTATTGAGAATAGTATTAAACATGTACACCAGAACTTCTAGGATTCTTTCTAGCTTGGTTTACCTTGATTAGCGATGCTGTCAGGCTCCCACTCTTCACTCTAGTACACCTCGTGGTTTGTGACTGTCTTCTGTTTGGTCTGAGTATTGAGAATAGTAATAAACATGTACACCAGAACTTCTAGGATTCTTTCTAGCTTGGTGTACCCTGATTAGCGAATTCTAATTGGACTTCATAGGACTTTTACCTGGAGCTGGGCATTGAGTGACGTGTTTTAATGCATGAAATCTTGACTTTGATCAAACAGGATTCATAGCGTAAAATCGGAAACACGAACAGACAGAGTTCGATTCTAGTCTTCCACAGTTTAAACTTACTCTCTAATCAGGTCTTCCCTGACATTTGGATGACAGTCAAGGGAAGTCCATGATTTTTTCAAGTTATGTTCACCTCTTTCCCTCACATATGGTTTTGGTTCAGTGTCTAGGTCAGTATGTTACAACAAACAAATTTAATTTTATTTAAGGTGGAGACATCACTCTTCCCCCAGGCTCTGCTGTCTTTCCGTGGCTTATGATTTTGGTCTGTCTCCTTCATCTTGCTAAACTTGCTCATGTCTTGATCAAGATGCAAGATTTGGTCAAGCATGGATGGACAAAGAAAGAGCCTATCTTCCTCAACTAGTACTTTTTGGAAGAGTTAGCATCAGTGCTCCCAGGGCTTAGCAGGTTTAGTGCTAATGTTTTTCACATATAGCACTTTGGGGAAATATCTGAAGCTTCCCTTCTTCTCTGGGATCCCTTACTTGTGATTTCTTTGATGAAGGAAAATGCACCTCTTTCCAGCTGCTTACGGACCAGTAGGGGACCCTTGGTAAATGGCAGTGCGATTCTAGTTTCCTTTTGCTGGGATCACCTCTCCCTCCAGGTGGGAATCTAGGGCAACCTCTCCTGGCTTTCTTTTGTATGCCCCTCACGCAGGATCCATGGGGAATACATTCCTTTAGGAATGAGCTAAGCGGTCATTTCTCAAATTGCAGCCTCTACTCTACACCAGGTTTCAGCCTGCCCCTCCTTAGGTTTCCCTCTTTAGAATTATTTTTTCAGATTTCTCTGGTATGAGTTAGACACCGATCAGCCATATCCCCCTAAAAGCCCCTGGGGAACATTGATCATGTTCTTTGAGTGATCTTGTTGAAGCCTGAAGTGCAGGGCAAACCCTCTCATGCTCCCTGTGTGGGGGGGTGAGCAGGAGCGTTCACAGCACAAAGCTACTTCTCACTCAGGCTCCGCTCCTGATCCCAGCATCCAACTCTTTATGCCATCGTGTGGGTTAAGAATCTCAAAAGGTGCATTTTGGCTACCTTTTTTTAAGTCCTGTAGAGTGGGCATATACCTCTCTCTAGAATATCATATCTATTAATTTGAGCTTCGGGTGAACTGAGATCAACATAGTTGCATTTTAAAATTCCATTTAGGACGCCTGGGTGGCCCAGTGGGTTAAGGGTCTGCCCTTGGATCAGGTCATCATCTCAGGGTCCTGGGATAGAGCCTCCATGTCTGGCTCCATTCAACAGGGAGTCTGTTTCTCCTTCTCCCTCTGCCTCTCTCACTCACTCACTCTCTCTCAAATAAAAATAAAATCTTTAAAAAATTTTTTAAAAATCCCATTTAATCCTTGTCTGATCTCTAAGAGATATTGTACCTTTTGTTTTTTTTTAAAGATTTTATTTATTTATTTGACAGACAGAGATCACAAGTAGACAGAGAGGCAGGCAGAGAGAGGGGAAGGGAAGCAGGCTCCCTGCCAAGCAGAGAGCCTGATGCGGGTCTCGATCCCAGGACCCTGGGATCATGACCTGAGCTGAAGGCAGAGGTTTTAACCCATTAACCCACCAGGTGCCCTGATATTGTACCTTCTGATACTGCCCACATTTCACAGATGGAGAAAGTGAGGCACCAGGGGGATTTCTTGTGTGCTTATGGTCACCCAGCTTTGTAGATGGTTATCTGGTGAGAAATGTATTCCAGAGATCCAGATGTAGACGTTGAAGCTTGCATGAGGTTATCAGGATGTCCCTGCCTTAGGAGGCAAGCACGGTGGGTGACCTCAGATCAGGCAGTCAGCCTCAGGGTCTTCTAGAATGGGAGACTGAGGGAATGATTCCTTTCCACCCTCTGGCCCAGAATGTGAGCAATGGCCCAGCAATCCAAGCAGAGGGCTCCTGGGGAGGAGCTTGGTGATCATGCTGCTGGAAGACCCTTCTCTGTCTCTTTGTCCTGCATGTGTTCCTCTGATGTAAATAATTTACAATGGCAACGGTTAGACAGTGTGCTCTGTGTGGGATGAACCCGATTCCCTTAATAACACTCCAGGCTTATATATAGCACGGTTCAGCCAAGGACCCACATGCTCTCCAGGCCACAGCCCCCATCAGCAGCTCCCCATCCACCAGGGCATCTAGCAGCAGCAGGCCTGTGACTCACTCAGGGTCACAGGAGGTCAAGGGCAATGCTTGGAATAGAACCAGCCTCTCTTTCACAGGCTCTAAACCCCAGTGGCAGGAAGTTCCCTTTATGAATATTGGGAAAACAGCAGTCCTTACAGGCATGGTAGTAGATGTCCAGGACTCTCTAGCTCAGAGGATTGGGGGCTGTGGTCCTTGAGCAGGGGAGTTTGCATTTATAATTACTTATTGTCTATTTGTTTATTGATTCTGGCAGAGAAGGCAAGTGGACAGTGGCTCAACCCAACAGTTGCAGGGGACAGTGAATTGGATTCTCCCAATGTTGATAAAAATGTAGGGATTGATGAATGACCTTCCTGGGCAGTGTCATAAAGCAGAAAAGGCTCTTCCTAGCTCCACACTGTCCAATTAAAGGACAACACTGCCCATGTGTGTAATTTTAAAGCTTTAGCGGCCACATTCAAACAATGATAGGTGAAAAAAATTCTAATAACACATCTTATTTAACCTACTACAGCCAAAACAGTAATATTTCAACATGTAATCAATATAAATATTAGGGAGATATTTTAGATTTTTTTTTTTTATTCCTACTGAGTCTTGAAATCCAGTGAGTGTGTATTTCATTCAGCACATCTCAGTTTGGACCCGCGATCTGGATTGCAAACGCTTCAGAGCCACGTGTGGTCAGTGGTTCCCACATGGGCCAGCACGGCCTCCAGTTCTAGCTCTGCCGTTTGCCAGCTTTGTGGTGCGGGGCCACTGACTTACCTTTTCCAGACCTCAGGTTCCCCTCCCCACGTGTGTCAGGTGGGGACTGTAACTTGTTCCCGTGTTGCTGCGAGGGCACCCGTGCAGAGCTGCTCTGAGCACGTCCTCAGTGCTCAGTGAGTGCAAGAGTCCTTCCTCAAACGGACTCGCCAGCACCCAACTGCTGGAACCTCCCCATAGGTGGCCTCAGACCACATCCAGAGGTAAACCGCTACCGACCCTTCCTCATTTCCTTCCTTCCACGGACATTCCTTTTGCTCTCAGGCATCCGCACCGCTCACTCTTTCCTTTCCTTCAGGTCTCTGCTCCAAATCCTCTTGGCAGGTCAGAGGGAGAGACACGCAGACAGAGGTAAAGCTCATGGGCTCTGTTCTCACGAAAGCCCCTGCCATCCTGTGTGCTTCCATGAGCAACCCCCTATCCTCCTGCTCTCTCCCACCCCCTAGACTTGTTGGACGCCACCAGCTCTGCTAGGACTTCCCTTTCTCGGTCTCTGCTGAATAAAACCTTCCGTGCTATTTAAGGACCTGCTCAAATACCACCTCTCCTATAGGATCCTTCCTGGTCTCTTTGTTGAAAATAAAACCTTGGCCTCTGCTCCTCCACTGGACGTTTTTTTCTCTAGTTGTGGTCATTGTCATGAAAGTGTATTTCGTATTAGAATTCCTCTTGCATGGGAGTGACCTCCCCCTCCCTATAAGTTGACTCTCTGGAGGGTGGGACCTAATTGCAGCAGGTGCGCAGTGGAGGCAGGAGAATGTAGTGGAAACTCTAGAGATTTTATAAAAGGAGAGACGTGGATTAGTTTTGAGCTTAGGAAAGTCACTCCGTGTCTCTGAGCCCCAAAGTGCTCACCTCTTAAATGCGTAGCCGTCTGTGAAGAAACCTCGTGAAGAAACCATTATTAACATCTAGTCTGTACTGGGTGCTTTGGCTACTACCAAGACAACAGACTTTTTTAAGACCCAATTCCACAGTAGATGCTCAATAAATATCCGTCACAGGTCCCTGCGTCTCTGGTACAGTTGGTGCTATTATGGGCCTGTTCACAGAATGGGAGTCCCTGTGTCTCCCTGATAAGACATTTTGGGAACATGCATACATTCTTGCCCAGCAAAATATCCATGTCTATTTAAAGGCACCCTTAGAAATTTTCATTTTCATTTTTTTTTCTGTGCATTATCGTGATTTTCTAAATCAGCAGAGATATGTTCACACAATTCTTCCATGAAGCACTGAAACCCACTTGCTGGGATGCAGAGTATCTCACAAGCCCCCGCGACAGAGAAGGCTCAAACACAGCCACATGTACCCGCTGCCCTGCTGAGACAGAATGATGGCCAGGACCTGGAAGACAGGTGCCTGGCCTAGTCACGGTCTTGAGAAAAAAGAGTTGGGTTAGCCAGGGTTTAACTTTGCACGACTGACATTTGTGCCCAGGGTTCTTTCTGGTAGGGCCGTCCTGGGCATTGTGGGATGTTGAGCAGAATCCCTGACTGCTACCCGCGAGACGCCAGTCAAGCACCCTCCATCGGGACATTCGAAGTTGTCCCTTGTGTGTGTGTGTGGGGTGGGGGCAACAAGACTGCCACTTGGGAAACAGTGGATTCGATGGTTCAAATGTTAGCTAATTCTAGGCCTATGGCCTGAGAGCTCCCTCTCTCGCTCTCTCTCTCTCTCTCTCTCTCTCTCTCACACACACACACACACACACACACACACACACACACACACACCGCACGCATGCATTGCTCTTCCATGGATAGGCTCATACCTCGTCTGAAAGCTGCAGTGCTCCCCATCTTGGTTGCTTGCACAGGGCCTCATAGCCAAGCACTCCCCCTGTGCTCCCACCCCGCACCCACTCACAGCCCGAGCCTTGGCGAAGGCTGAAAGGGCGGCATGCTGTGCTGTCAGTGTGCGGTAGCTCCCCACCAGGATCTGCGAACAATCCCCTCTACCCCTCGCATGCCACTCAGGTGGGCTCCGGCAGAAGGCTGGCAGCTGCCGCTGCTGCAGTTCTGCGCGCGGCACGGACGGCTTTGTTTTAGGCTCTGAGCGAAACTTCAGGCCACCGCTTCTGCCAGCCCACCCCTCGGCTCACGTGCTTCCGTCCTGTGCCCCGACAGCGGGGGCTTGCCGCGCCGAGGAGACTTCTGCAGCTCCTCGTAATAAAATGGTGCAGTTGGGCAACAGAGGGAAATAGCCCGTGGGGTAGGAAATTCACATCTCCGTCTTTCTGCGTTTTTTTCTCTTTCTTAGCTTTGCTTTCTTCCCATTTTCTGCCAGGAGAGTAGACAACTAGGGTAGCCCATGTCTTCATGTTTATATGTGGTTTTACACTTGACAAAATGTGTTCTTGCCATTTTTAAACGATAGACCTAAAACTCTGAGGTCTGGAGAAAAGATGGGATTGTCCTGAGTCGCACAGAGAGCCATGTGTAGAGACGGTCTTTCAAAGGTTCTTGCCAGCTAAAGCCAAAGCAGAAAGCAGACCCAGAAACAAGCATCAGAAAAGATACTGAGGACCAACTTGCACACAGAATGAGAACCAGAGCTGTGAGAAAGAAACAACCAACACTTCTTTTTAAAAGATTTTATTTATTTATTTGAGAGAGAAAGAGAGCACACGGAGAGTGCGAGGGCAGGGGAGGAGAAGGAAGGAGAGGGAGAAGCAGACTCCCCACTGAGCAGGGACCCTGACAAGGGGCTCGAATCCAGGACTCTGGGATCATGACCTGAGCTCAAGACAGATGCTTAACTGACTGAGCCACCCAGGTGCCCCCAACTAACACTTTTTGAGAGAAAGAGAAACAGGAGATGATTTTTGAGGGTCCAAGCTCGGCTGGCTACTGGAAAATACATAGAACTTGGTCAGGGCGGTGGAGACCATGCACAGAGACTCTCCCAGCAGGGACCAAGTGGACAGGATCAGTGTCAGCATTCATCATTGTCATTAACCTCATCATCGTTGATGCCGTTTATTGGGCACTTAATAAAAGGCAAACACTAGGTGGGACATTGTACATAAATTATGTCAGTCCATTCTCACACCATGTTTTATAGATGACGTAGGGGGACACAGGGATGTTCAGGGACTTGCCTGAAATGCTTCTCTTGATAACTGGTGGGACCTGGATTCAAGGCTGCCTTTCAATGTTGAGGAAGATAAGCTCTTCTAGAATAAGCAGGGTGCCAAGCTAGTAAGTAGAAAATGAAGGTAGAATACAAACGTGTACTCTTGCAAACTTTTAAGTATCCAAAGGCTAAGCATGGCCCGTGGTCTCTCTTCTCTCCTTGCCACAAAGAGCCTCTGCCCCAGCTCTCCCTCAGTCTTAAAAATTTCTCCAGTATGGTACCAAGGTGCTAGGCTATCAATCCCCACAAAAGAGGAGGTGGGCAAGGACCCACCTGATCCCTTGGCCCTTAGTTTCTCGTCTGAACATCAGGGAACCATGAGGCTCGGAACCCTCAGCGGTGAATTCTCTGGTCTCTTGTGCTTCTGTCTCCACATGCCTCCCTGGACATAGGGGACCCAGGTCCTGTCTCCTTTCCTTCCATTCATCCTTCGAACACATTTGCCCGAAACACCTATGGTGTGACAAGTGCCAAGGTAGAGGCATCGAAGCCCACTCTCTCTTCTGCACCTGAGGAGGCTGCGTCTTTACGAGGCTAAGCCTCGGTCTGTGCTCAGGCACGCGCCGTGCTCACGGCAACGCAGGAACGTGAGCTCAGATCTCCGGAGAGGCCATGCCCTTCACCAGAAGTCATCCTGGTTTTTGTAAACCTTAACACACTTGACTGATGTAACATTATGAAGGTATGTTAACGGCATTTTTTTTTCTGTGCCTTTCTCTTCCTTTTATTTTGTTTATTTTTTTTTCCTCTCTCTCTTTCCTGTCTCCCTTTCTTTCTTGTCCTTTTTTTTTTCTTTCTCCCTTTTTTTTTTTTTTTTTTTTTAATTCTTTCTCCTCAGGACTCCACAGAATGGAGCAAGAATGAGAGGAAAAAGGCCGGCAGAAAAGCATGAACTGGAGGTTTGTTGAGCTCCTCTACTTCCTGTTTGTATGGGGCCGTATCTCCGTGCAGCCCTCCCACCAGGAACCAGCTGGGACAGACCAACATGTCTCCAAGGAATTTGATTGGCTTATTTCAGACAGGGGGCCTTTCCACCACTCCAGGAGCTATCTATCCTTTGTGGAAAGACACCGTCAAGGATTTACAACCAGATATAAAATATACAGGTAAGACCTGGGTTGAGCTTGTCCCCATCTCCCGTGCCTTTCGTTCATAGAGTGCTATTTGGGGTCAGGCATGGGTATGGGTCTCGCCGTATGGAGGAACAATGGGCCAAGGGGTCAGGAGGCTGTTTGTAGTTTCACCTTGTTTTTGTACTTTGCACAAGAGATGAACCATGACAAGGACAAGAGCGAATAGCTAACATCTACTGAGTGCTGACTGTGGGTTAGGCGTGGATGGTGCTTACTGCCTGGTATACACGATCTCAGTTAAGCCTTTGTCATAGTCGTCATGGGTAGAATTTACTTGTTCTCTCCATTTTACGCACGACGTCACTGGTCTTCAGCTAGGCCGAATGATTTGCCTGAAGTCCCACTGGCAGTATGTGATAGGCCTCAGCTTCATACCATGTTTTATCTGCACCCACAGTCACAGGACTTTTAATCAACCACATCAGATGAAGGTAGTGTTGTTGGCAAATGCTATTAATGTACCAACCTCCTCCCTAAACCTATTCATGCATCTGGAAACAAGTAGGGGCCATCAAAGAATAGCTTTTGCTGATTTGGTTCTTGATCTGTTGGAATGTCGCTCACCCAAAAGGACTTAGCATAACGTTTTTTCCTCTTTGAAACCATCTTCAATTCTCCCCATTCCATTCTTTTACCCTCTCTTTGATAGTCTCACAGCTCTCTATACATATATCCCTTTAGTTTTAAATGGTCTGAAGTTAGAGTGCATCTTTGTATTCCTTTCTCACATAACTAGAAACCCATTGAGGGCAGGACTTAGATGCAATTCAGTTCTAGATCTCTTTTTTTTTTTTTAAGAATTTTATTTATTTTATTTTATTATTTTTTTAAGATTTTATTTATTTATTTATTTGACAGAGAGAGATCACAAGTAGGCAGAGAGGCAGGCAGAGAGAGAGAGAGAGGAGGAAGCAGGCTCCCTGCTGCGCAGAGAGCCCGAT